>NC_091303.1:17155687-17195687 GCF_038502225.1 Cherax quadricarinatus | reverse complement strand
GTGTGTGTGTGTGTGTGTGTGTGTGTGTGTGTGCGTGTGTGTGTGAGTGTGTGAGTATGTGTGTATGTGTGTGTGAGTACTCACCTTATTGTACTTACCTATTTGTAGTTGCAAGAGCCGAGTCATAGCTCCTGGCCTCACCTCTTCACTGATCGCTACTAGGACCTCTCTCTCCCTGCTCCATTAGCTGTATCAAACCTCGTCTTAAAATTATGTATGGTTCCTGCCTCCACTACGTCACTTGTCAGACTATTCCACTTTCCGACAACTCTATGACTAAAGAAATACTTCCTAACATCCCTTTGGCTCATCTGAGTCTTCAGCTTCCAACTGTGACCCCTTATGTTTGTGTCCCATCTCTGAAACATCCTGTCTCTATCCATCTTGCCAATTCCTCATAATATTTTGTATGTCGTTATCATGTCTCCCCTAACCCTCATGTCTTCTAGTGTTGTCAGGCCGATTTCCCTTAGCCTTTCTTCGTAGGTCATTCCCCTTAGCTCAGGAGCTAGTCTTGTTGCAAACCTTTGCAGTTTACGTAATTTCTTGGCGTGCTTGACCAGGTGTGGATTCCAAACTGGTGCTGCATACTCCAATATGGGCCTGACATACACGGTGTACAGAGTCTTGAACGATTCCTCACTAAGGTATCGGAACGCTGTTCTCAGGTTTGCCAGGTGCCCATATCCTGCAGCAGTTATCTGGTTGATGTGTGCCTCAGGAGATGTGCTCGGTATTATACCCACCCCAAAATCCTTTTCTTTAAGTGAGGTTTGCAGTCTTTGGCCACCCAGCCTATACTCTGTCTGCGGTCTTCTTTGCTCTTCCCCGATAATCATTACTTTGCATTTGGCGGGGTTAAATTCGAGGAGCCAGTTGCTGGACCAAGCTTGCATCCTGTCCAGATCCCTTTGTAGACCTGCCTGATCCTCATCCGATAATATCTCCTCATTAACTTCACATCATCTGCAAACAGGGGCACTTCTGAGTCTATCCCTTCCGTCATGTTATTCAAATATTCCAAAAATAGCACTGGTCGTAGGACTGACCCCTGTGGAATCCCGCTCGTCACAGGCGCCCACTCTGACACTTCGTCACGTACCATGACTCGTTGTTGCCTTCCTGTCAGGTATTCTCTGATCCATTGCAGTGCCCTTCCTGTTATGTGTGCCTGGTCCTCTAGCTTTTGCACTAATCTCTTGTGAGGAACTGTGTCGAAGGTCTTCCTGCAGTCCAAGAAAATGCAGTCTACTCACCCCTCTCTCTCTTGTCTTACTTCCGTTACCTTGTCATAAAACTCCATTAGTTTTGTGACACATGATTTTCCTTTCCTGAATCTGTGCTGGTTGTTGTTTATAAGCTTGTTCCGTTCTAGATGCTCCACCCCTCTCCTCCTGATAATTTTCTCCATGACTTTGCATATTATACACGTCAGTGACACTGTTCTATAGTTTAATGCCTCGTGCCTGTCTCCTTTCTTAAAAATGGGGACTACATTTGTCGTCTTCCATACCTCAGGTAGTTGCGCAGTTTCAATGGATGTGTTGAAAATTGTTGTTAGTGACATACACAGCGACTCTGCTCCCTCTCTAATGACCCACGGAGAGATATTGTCCGGTCCCATTGCCTTTGAGGTATCAAGTTCACTTGACACATTCTTCACCCCCTCATCGGTTGTGTGCATTTCATTCAGATCTTGTTGGCATATCCCTTGTTGGGGTAACCCTTTCTTCTGACTTCCCAGAGCCCTTTCTGTCTCTACTGTAAATACTTCCTTAAATATCATGTTGAGCTCCTCACATACTTCTTGGTAATTTCTTGTGAGCTCCCCACCTTCTTTCTTCAGCCTGATTACCTGGTCCTTGACTGTTGTCTTCCTCCTGATGTGGTTATACAACAGCGTGTGTGTGTGTGTGTGTGTGTCTGTGTGTGTGTGTGTGTGTGTGTGTGTGTGTGTGTGTGTGTGTGTGTGTGTGAGTGTGTGTGTGTGAGTGTGTGCTCACTTATATGTACCCAAGGGTCTAGTTCTAGCTCTGGGTTTTGCTTCTCTAATTACTACTTTCCAGATTTACTCCATCCTGGCCTCGTGGGATCTTTCGTACCTGCTCTTAACACTATGTATGGAGCCTGCGTCCACCACTTCGTCGGCGTGATTTCACTGCCTGACTACCCTTAGACTAAATACTTTCTGACACCCCTTGGTTCAACTGTATCAACTGTGTCCCTCGAGTACCTGTTTCCCGTCTCTCAGACATCTTATTCCTATCTACCTTATTAATTCTTCTCACTGTTTTGAATGTTACTGTAATGTTTATCCTGGGCCTTCTGTTGTCAATTGTGTTAGAATCAATTTCATTAGCCTCACCTCGTACTGCAGTTCATACCCCGTAGCTCTGGAACTAGTTTCGTTTCGTAGCCCTGCAATTTCTCTATGATTTTTGAGGTGGGTTCAGTGCCAGTGCTCCATGCTTCAAGTTGGGCCTGACATACAATATCTTTGATAAGGCCCTGAGTGTCTTCTTGTTGAAAGATGGGCGATCTGCTATACACTATGCACAGTTTTATGTCTTTCTCCTTTAACAAGGCCTGAAGCCTCTGCCCTCCCCGAGTCCTAACACAGTGTTCGATCTTCTGGCTCCTTCCCCACTCGCCATAACCTTGCACTTGATGGAGTTGAACTCAGTAAACCAGCTATTTGACTAATTTTACAGTTTGTCCTGACCATCTTACAGCCTTTCACTGTTCTCAGCTGTGTTTATTATCTCCATTAATTTTACATCATCTGCCGACAGGAATACATTTGAATAAGTCAATTTGGTATATTATTCACGTAAACCAAAAACAGTACTAGCCTTAATATCGATTCATGAGAAGCCCCGCATGTTACTCTACCCAATCCTGAAAATTCATCCCGGAATTTCACTCTTTACTTCTGAGCTTTTAGAAAAAAAAAATGAGATGCAGGCACACATACATGGGGTATGCTCTTGTGGATCAAAGAGTACCTGAAAGCTCAGAAGTAAAGAGTGAAATTCCGGGAAGAATTTTCAGGATTGGGTAGAGTAACATGCGGGGTTCCTCAAGAATCGATATTAAGGCTAGTACTGTTTTTGGTTTATGTGAATGACATACCAAATGGACTGATTCAAATGTATTCCTGTTGGCAGATGATGTAGAATTAATGGAGATAATAAACACAGCTGAGAACAGTGAATGGCTGTAAGATGGTCAGGACAAACTGTAAAATTGGTCTTATAATTGGTTTACTGAGTTCAACTCCATCAAATGTAAGGTATTGAGTGGTATTGATCAATAACAACACTAAACTAGCCAAGGAGTCGAACCCATGCTGTTTTGGCCCGCCTCATGGTGAGAGAAAACGCATGACTCTTTAGACCACTAGACAACTCAATCCTTAACAATGGTGGATCCAGCCAAGCTAGATGTTGTACCCACCATCGAAGGACATACGGTGGTGTGGACGCCTCTGAGCTAATTTCATTCTACTCCCTGTTAGTGTACTAGCTCAACAAGCAGTATATTATATTACGTTACCCACAGAACGAGTGGTATTGATCAATAACAACACTGCACTAGCCAAGGAGTCGAACCCATGCTATTTTGGCCCGCCTCATGGTGAGAGAAAACGCATGAAGCATTTAGACCATAGCGATCGCACAATCCTTAACAATGGTGCATCCATATATATATATATATATATATATATATATATATATATATATATATATATATATATATATATATATATATATATATATGTGTGTGTGTGTGTGTGTGTGTGTGTGTGTGTGTGTGTGTGTGTGTGTGTGTGTGTGTGTACTCACCTAGTTGAGGTTGCAGGGGTCGAGTCCAAGCTCCTGGCCCCCGTGTGTGTGTGTGTGTGTGTGCGTGTGAGTGTATCTGAGTGTGTGTTTGTGTAAGTGTGTGTGTAAGTCATCACGTTATGAGAGGTCAGACCAGATCAAGAAGTTCACACTAAGTCAGTATATGTCTCATCTGGTGACGAGAGATTACATCTGGTCAGAAAGACACATAAGACAATGAGTACTACCAGATCAAACGAAGATCACTCCAGAAAGGTCAATACAGATTAGTGGATCATACATAGAAGGGACAGCTCCTCCTCTTCTTTTTTCTACTAGCTACTGCTACTACTACTAATACTATTACTACTACTATTACTACTTCTTACTATTACTGTTATGTTATTATTATTATTATTATTATTATTATTATTATTATTATTATTATTATTAATATATTTTAAACTCTTAATCTTTGTCTTCGTAACATAGTGCTAACGGGTATTAAGCTCTTTTATTTTCTGTCTATCTGATGGCAGGTGACAGTGCATATGTTTCTCTGCTGTTGGCCAGCGACCAGCAGGTCACGCCTCCGCTGATACACAACACCAACCAGAGTACTCTAATTTACACACACACACACATATATGTATATATATATATATATATATATATATATATATATATATATATATATATATATATATATATATATATATATATATATATATATATATATATAACTGAATAAGAGTCTAATGCCCCGTTTATTCATGTGAGAGAGTTTATCCACACCAATTGATTTTCAAAATGCATACAAAGTTACATGAAGCATGTTCATGGTTGAAAGAATAATAATCGAACCAAGTTTCATAAATAAAGATAATATTTATTTTATTATGAATATTTGTTGAGGTTTATATAAATTAGATTAATTTATAATTAATAGAATTTGGGAGGAATTTAAGCAATGCCTGACATGTCACTCATAAATTGTACTTGACATGTGACCTGACCAAATCTTCATTATGCTCCCACGCTCAGCGTGTTGGGATGGGTGTCAGGTCATATATTAGATAATATCTCAGCCTTATAAGCCTTCCCCTGTCCTATTATTTTTACAGTTCCTTGATAATGTGAGAAATCACGAATGCATTTGGAAATTCACCGTTTTTTTCTGTGGTTATTTTGCCTATTGTGACATTACTTATTAAACAGGTGGTATCACAATATGCAGAACAACCACTGTGAAAAAATAGTAAAATTCCAAGTGATTTCGTGAAACCGATTGGAATTTAAACATGTATGTGTGTGTGTGTGTGTGTGTGTGTGTGTGTGTGTGTGTGTGTGTGTGTGTGTGTGTGTGTGTGTGTGTGTGTGTGTCTGTGTATATGTGTGTGTGTGTGTGTGTGTGTGTGTGTGTGTGTGTGTGTGTGTGTGTGTGTGTGTGTGTGTGTGTGTGTGTGTGTGTGTGTATGTGTGTGTGTGTGTTTGTACACCACGTAGAAATAAACAGAGGTATACACATAGAAAGATCGCAGTCAGCAGGATTCGAAACCATGTCAGGGGAGACTGGCAAGGATCCTCAAGTGACGCTCTAGATCACTCGGCCACAGATGCCAGAGATTTAGGCAGGTGTAGCCAAGTGGCCTAGAGCGGCATTTGGGGATCCCCAATCTTGCCATACTCCCCCGACGTGGTTTCGAGTCCTGCTGAATTTTCGTGCTTGTACAGAACTTTCAGTGATAAATAATTAACATTTTTTATCAGATTCCGTTATTTTGTTTTCCTTTTTTGCTATTGGCTCTTTATTAACTGGTACTAGCTCTTGGCTGATCTTTTCAGTATATATCATTCTGGATAGCCAAATGCTGTGACTTGTAAGGCAATGGTGCTAATTCCTTAATCTAAGTGTTGTGGTATGCTCGTAGGTGCTCGCAGAAACAATCCCGTGATTGTACTTCTCTCATCTGGCCCGAATGGTGACTGAAAATTAACAAATAATTGTCAGATTCCGTAGATTTACAGGAAATAGAATGTTCTCTTATTTTTTCAATCAGATGTACATATATCCAGGCATGTCAACCTTCCGTGTGTTTCTCATTCTATTTAAAACTTAATGCTGAGAACTGGATCATTTCAGTCTTCCAAGAAAGTATCCAAAGGTACCAATTTCCCTTTCCAGGAGTAAGGAATGTCATTATCATTCCTCTACCAAGCCAAGTCCTGGAGTTTGATTCTTGGCAATATATTACTTTTAAAATTGCCCCAATAAATGTTAGAGAGGACCGACGAAAGTGAGACGCCGATACCGCAATATTTTTTTTTTTTTTTTTTTGGCGAAGGTAATCACTGACAAACAATGCATTAGTAGAGTAAAAATTAACATACAGAACAGTGTAACTCTGGAATTGTTTCAATTTGTTCTCTGATGATTTGAGAATCTCGTCAAAATCCTCTCATCATATTAAAAAGAAAAAACATCAGATTTTGAGAACATTTATGATAATCCTTGTATTATGAGTTTCCTCTCTTAATCTTTCACTTTCCCTGTTGTGCAAGATATCGTAAAACTTGAAATATTGACTCTTATTGCCTATCACTATAATTATTCTTCATAAACTATGTAAATAGTTTTCTAAACATTTTGGTGTAAACATACATCATATATATATATATATATATATATATATATATATATATATATATATATATATATATATATATATATATATATATATATATATATATATATATATATAATATTATAATGGAAATATTCTCTCGTGCACCTGGCGAGTTAACAGCTGGTGCTTCACCTCGTATAACAGGAGTTAGATAGTTTAATATGTTTATTATGCACCCCATACCCATCCTGTGGGCGGTAGTCAAAAGATTACAGAAGTACATAATTGGTCCAGGAGGAGAGGGGATTCACTGGTGTGGGGATGGCCTATAACCATTACTTCTCAGGTGGAGGAGGAGTTTCACATATTGTTCATTTACTAAAATATGACACATCAGCAGCAGTGTGCTGCTACCTTATTCTTTAAGGAAATAAATGTCAGCTGTGTTTTCCTGTCATATACCATCACACAGGATACATTACATAGTATTAGACTCTGTAAGCCTGAGCTGAGAGCATTCAATAGAGCAATGAAGTTATCTTCAATCAGGATCACACGCTGAAATAATAGGTTAACTGTCTCTTTTTCAACACTTTTTCGACCAGGAACACCGAGAACGGCCAACGGCATCCCGTACTGCCCTTGATATACCACCGTATATATCCATGCCTCATACAATGTACACGGGTAGCTCTTAGTGTGATTAGTGTCTCTGGAGTCCAGTACGCCGTGTTAAGTGTTAAACACGTTGCTGCGTTTTACTCTAGCTTCTTCGACTGTCTCTCAGTCCACAAGACAACAACAATCCAGATCTCCAAGCTCGGTCTCCAATTCTGGTCTCCAATCCCGATCTATTTCCTCGGCCTTAAACTCCAGTCCCCAACTCCAATCTTAAATCATCCCTAGTTCCTCTTATCTACATAACCCCCAGTTTACCCTAAGTATGGTACCATGACTACTGACACTATCTAAAGGGATGGTGGCTAGACAGGGGCCAGATGGCAGCCAAACTAGTAGGTAAGTTTTTGATACCTGCAGTTGCGACTTTCTAATCCCAAATAAAAAGCAACGTTCATCATTTTGGAAAGTTAACAGACATCAGAAATGCAGTGACTTCACACTTGTCAACTATTCTTTTTTATAATGTCTTCAACACACCGACCGTCTCCCACCGAGTAAGGGTGAGCCAAAAAAGAATAAGCACAATCACCATTATTCATTCCCTCACTTTGTTACCAGAAGCATGCTGACATCAGAGTTCAGATGACCCACCGAACTGCAACATCCTCATCCTTCCTTCTTAGTACAAGCACCGTATTTTCCGCCAATAGGACTCAAGTCCGGTCAACCATTTTTACTGAATCCCTTCATAAATGTTACCTTGCTCATGCTCCAACACCACATTAAAATAGCTTGAATCCCACGCAGTCCGATCTAACACACTCACACACGGCTATTGTATGTCCGAGCCTCTAGCACTCAGATGTTGCGCTAATGTCTCATTTATCAACGTCGGTTTTCTAAACCACTGATTCCAAGTCTGTCAGACACAGGAACATCTTGGAATCTTGATGCAGGGAATTCTTCAAAGCCTGCCTAACCTATATGCATGATTTACTTTCATTAGTGGGTTTTTCCACTGGTAACTCCGCCTACCACTGCTCCACCTCATCTGCCTGCAGTATATAAGACTATCTCCACGAATATTCTGCACTTTTATAAAACTGATGGACTAAACACATCGACTCCAGGCTGAGGAACTGATTACCTCATATTTTTCATCTTACATCGTTGTCTACATTGGACAGAAGTAGCCACTGGTTGGCGTAACCTTTCCAGAGTAAAGATAACCAAATGTTGCACAAGTGTCTCGTTAAAGGAAGCGTAGTCAGGTCTATGTTTCTCATCGCCCTTAGAATTTAACAATTCTCGACTTCTGTACAGAGTAATGAGTCCAAGAATTAGTATCATTCCTTATTAACCCCCGATCATTTATTGCCAAGAAGTATCAACAAGGGTGATTTGAATCATTGAAATACAAATTATATATTAGAATATAGAGAAAAAAAAGTCCTCTCTTAATCATAAAAAGCATTTCACGCCTCTTCAAAGCTTGGAAAGCTTCACTTTATTATTATTGTTGTTGTTGTTGTTGTTGGTCATACAGCTCCTAGGGAATGGGAAGCAGTCAGGTTTCATGCAAATAAGGGAAGGAAAGGTCTTATTCAAGAGCCTCTCATCTCTATAGCTCCTTCGTTGGAGATGCCTAGATGAGGGTGAAGAATTCTTGATTTAAGGAGCTGGAGCTTTCTTCGCTCTTAGTGGAAGAACCGTCTTCTAGATGAAAGATCCCCATACGTTGCACATGTGCCCTCTTTAAACAGGCAAGTCAAAAGGCAGGCCCAGAAGCTGAAACTCGACTCCCTCATTTACAAACTGATGAGAACACACAACTAGTCAAACAGTGGAGGAGACTGGGGAACATCTACAGGACAGGGGGTTAATTAAGGAGAACTAGTACCGGCATAGAGAAGGTAAAACCTGTATCATGAACCTATTGCCATACTTCTGTTGGCTTACGGATATGAAACAGGATGGATAAGAATGTGTAGATTGTAATTTTTTTTAGACTGTCAGAAGGCATTTGACACTTTCCTTCAGAGACTAATCCACGGAATGCAGGGCCAAGCCGAGGCGATAGGACTAGCGACTCGGTTACCTAAGATTAAGCTAAGAACCCACAAGGAGTTGTGGAAGCTATATCGATCATCCGTTAGTTAAACACAAGACAGACCACACAGACCTCACAGTAACATTATTAGAGGAGTACTTCAATTAAATTTGTCAGAATCTAGCTACCCGACCTTAAAGTGCCTTCACGCATTCCGCTGTACCCAGTCCCCATTATAGTGCCAGCAAAACTGAGCGGGTCTTTTTATACAAAAATCAGTTAAGATTTTCTCATTATGATTAAACTAATAGCAGTCAGAGAGTCATGGTGAGAGATGGAGCATTATACTGAGCATAAGTTACAAGCGGAATTCATCAAGGACCATTCATGGGACTCGTTCTATCCCTGATGTTTGGTAACCATATACCAGAGGGAACTAACTTATTCATCTCGCTGTCTGCAGAAGGTGTAAAACTGATGGTAATCTAAACGGAGGATGACTGCTTGAAACTGAAACAAAACTTCAAGAAATTACCAAAAATGTCAGTTAAATGGCTTCTCGAGTTTAACCTTAATAAGTGACATTAAACCACAGTTTAAATGACTTTAAGATCATATATAACACTAATCATCTCGCTAGAGGCACACCGAAATCACATCGTGAAGTCAGAGTGTGCTAGACTAACAAACCTGTGAGACACCATTAGGGGTCTAACTGAAATCATTCACGATATTATGCACAATATATACCTGGAAAAATCATGGACTGTGCAACCCTAATATGGAGTCTTCACCGAGTCAACTCTTTGGGAAAACTAGTGGAGTAGATAAGTTTGCATCTACTCAAGTCTTGGAACTGATGGAATCAAATGCGTAGAACGACCTACAACTGACCCTCAATTTACTGGAACTACGAAGAATCAGGTCAGATAATGTAAGATACTCAGTAGTATTGAAAGATGAATAGGGAGAAACTGATTAATAGGAGAGAACTATGAAGCTGAAACCCCAGGTGAACCAAAGAGATGTTAGGAAATGCTTCTTCAGCTTAGCTAAAGACTGTGAAAAATGGAAGTAGCTGAATGAAAAAACAGTGGAAATAGACAACATACACACAACATCACGAATTAATATGTTACGGCTAAAAGATGTTAGCAAACAAATGTCACAGTGAGATGTAAGCTAAGAGGCTTCTGCGGAAGCTGAAATTCATGCTCCTACAGTCCATCCTGGCGAGTAGGCAAGTGCAGGAGCTGAGATTTCGAACCCACAAATCCTATCATGGAGAGAAGACAGGTGCATGAGGCTGGGTGCAGGAACTGGGATTTGAGACACACAAGCTTCCTGCTAGTGCAGGAGAAGAGATTTGAGAGAGACAAGCTCCTGCAGGCGCAGGAACTGAGATCTGAGACACACAAGGCCATCCTAGTGAGTTCAGCTCTGTGAGCACACCACAAATCACATCCTAAAATAACATTGCACTTGAACTCACAAATCTAGCTCAGAATTATCTTCACTCTTATTCTTAAAGGTCAAAGCGAGCAGTTACTTCGCGCATGACCTCCCAGTCATGCCTACACTGACGTCACGCCTGACCTCACAAGCCACGCCCATAATACCTAACACAGCCACGCCCACAACACATTACAAGCCACGCCCACAACAACTCGCAAAATCCAAAGCAGCTACCATGTGTGGGGAGAGTTTTCATGATGGTTGCTCATACCAGTGTAATATATACCTCGCAGGGGTATATATAATCAGATAAATAGAACAGGTGTTGATCGACTAAACACATGCGTTTGTAGAGTGCATTTTTTTGAGGCGTGTATGTTTTTGAAATATTTATTATTTTGAGCTGTGTATATTATTGAAGTGTATCATTAAAATGTGTCTATTACGGAAGTGTGTATATCACTGAAGTGTGTATATCTTTGATGTGTGTATGCCTGTATGGTGTTACATTCTTCATAGTGATCAACTTCATAGACATACACATTTCAAAGTATTACTCATTGCGCTGCTTTGAACAGCTTATGTCTGCGAAGAGATTTTGCCTGTGATGAGCTTATGACTGTGAAGAGTTTGTGGCTGTGTAGTGTTTTTGTTTGTGAAGAGCTCTGTTCGCGCATGACCTAGCAGTCATTGGCCACACTCTGACTTCACGCCTGACCTCACAAACCACTCTCAAAACACAATGCAAACCACGCCCACAACACCTCACAAACCAGCCCCCCAACAACACCTCGCAAACCATGCCCAGAACCCGTCACTATCACACCCAAAACAAATCACAAACCACGCCCACAGCACCTCACAACTCTCCCAAACATCTCACAAACCACTCCCACAACACCTCACAAACCAGCTCCCCAACACCACCTCACAAACCACGCTCAGATTCCGTCACTAGCCACGCCCAAAACAAATTACAAACCACGCCCACAACAACTCACAAACTACGCCCACAATCCCTTACAAACCATTAAGGCGATGTAAATATTACCTTCAGCAATTCGAATACCATCAAGACATTTGCACATACAAATTTTTCACAAGACACCTAAGTTAATGTATACATTTAAAAAATTCTATGTGTCGATTGTGACAAACGCTTTTAAACTGTGACTTTATTAGTATAAATACTAAGTACACACTGGAGATAATATCAATTTTATATTTAAACAAACATATAAGCACATTAAATCATAAAGTTAATTTTAACGAAGCTAAAGTTCTGATGGTATGTAACAACACATGGCAGAGGAAGATAAAAGAATCGGTCATAATTAACAATGTTCCTAATTTCAATACTATGAAAGAGAACGTCAGACTTTCATTGCACTGGTTTCTTCTTAAATTTGACCAACAAAAAGTGAGGCTGAAGCCTCCGTAAATGCTATATTAGATTATTTGAATTGTGTAGGAAATATGGGAAAAACACACTTGTTTAGCTTTATAGTTGGAGAAACTAAAAGTTTCGGTACCTAAACAAAATAGGTTAGGTAAACTATAAACAAGATTAAGTTCCAGAGGAATCTGCTTGGCGTGGGACAGTAAGCTGGCTTCTTCCCTGTGTATCTGACACGTTTCCATATACAAAATATTCAGGTTGTTTCTGTACTGATGAATGTGGGATAATCGAGAATATATATATATATATATATATATATATATATATATATATATATATATATATATATATATATATATTAACAAGTCGGCCGTCTCCCACCGAGGTACGGTGACCCAAAAAGAAAGAAAATCCCCAAAAAGAAAATACTTTCATCATCATTCAACACTTTTACCTCACTCACAAATAATCACTGTTTTTGCAGAGGTGCTCAGAACACAGCAGTTTAGAAGTATATACGTATAAAGATACACAACATATCCCTCCAAACTGCTAATATCCCAAACCCCTCCTTTAGAGTGCAGGCATTGTACTTCCCATTTCCAGGACTCAAGTCCGGCTATATAAAAATAACCGGTTTCAAAATCCCTTCACTAAATATTACCCTGCTCACACTCCAACAGATCGTCAGGTCCCAAATACCATTCGTCTCCATTCACTCCTATCGAACACGCTCATGCACGTCTGCTGGAAATCCAAGCCCCTCGTCCACAAAACCTCCCTTACCCCTTCCTTCCAACCTTTTCGAGGACGACCCTTACCCCGTCTTCCTTCCCCTACAGATTTATACGCTCTCCATGTTATTCTACGTTGATCCATTCTCTCAAAATAACCAAACCACCTCAACAACCCCACTTCAGCCTTCTGACTAATACTTTTATTAACTCCACACCTTCTCCTTATTTCCACACTCCGAATTTTCTGCATAATATATGCACCACACATTGCCCTTAGACAGGACATCTCCACTGCCTCCACCCGCCTCCCCGCTGCTACATTCACAACCCAAGCTTCACACCCATATAAGAGTGTTGGTACTACTATATTTTCATACATTCCCTTCTTTGCCTCCATAGATAACGTTTTTTGTCTCCACATATACCTCAACGAACCACTCACCTTTTTTCCCTCATCAGTTCTATGACTAACCTCATCCTTCATAAATCCATCCGCCAACACGTCAACTCCCAAGTATCTGAAAACATTCACTTCTTCCATACTCCTTCCCAATTTGATATCCAATTTTTCTTTAAATCATTTGGTACCCTCATCACCTTACTCTTTTCTATGTTCACTTTTAACTTTCTACCTTTACACACACTCCCAAACTCATCCACTAGCCTTTGCAATTTTTCTTTAGAATCTCCCATAAGCACAGTATCATCAGCAAAAAGCAACTGTGTCAATTACCATTTTGTATTTGATTCCCCATAATTTAATCCCACCAATCTCCCGAACACCCTAACATTTACTTCTTTTACAACCCCATGTATAAATATATTAAACAACCATGGTAACATACAACCATGGTAACTTAAAGACTTACTTTTACCGGGAAGTATTCTCCCTCTCTTCTACACACCCTAACCTGGGCATCGCTATCTTCATAAAAACTCTTTACAGCATTTAGTAACTTACCACCTATTCCATAAACTTGCAACATCTGCCACATTGTTCCTCTATCCACTCTATCATTTGCCTTTTTTAAATCCATTAATGCAATAAAAACTTCCCTACTTTTATCTAAATACTATTCACATATATGCTTGAATGTATATATATATATATATATATATATATATATATATATATATATATATATATATATATATATATATATATATATATATATATATATGTCTTGCCGAATAGGCAGAACTTGCGATCTTGGCTTAAATAGCAACGCTCATCTTGCCATATAGGACAAGTGAAAATTTGTGTATGCAATAATTTCCCCAAAATCATTCTGAACCTAACGAAAAAAATATATTTGATTGTGTTTGTTTAGTACTAAATTATTGTAAACATATTTAAAATGTATTTAGTTGGGTTAGGTTAAAATAAATTGCTCCTCTTATAATAAGGTTAGGTAAGTTTTCTATGATTCTTTTGGTGCAAAATTAAAAAAAATTATATTAACATTAAAGAAAAAAATATATCTTTAAACGTATAATAGAAAATTTCAGAAAGGATTTAATTTTAAATGAGTTCTTGCTAATTGACCAGTTTTACATATTCGGCACGACAGGTATATATATATATATATATATATATATATATATATATATATATATATATATATATATATATATATATATATATATATATATATATATATATATATATATATATATCAGTAACAACACTGCGACTAGCCAGGGACTCAATCCCATGCTGCTTTGGCCTGCCTCATGGTGGGCCCACCATGGTTCACCCACCATGAGGCAGTCCAAAGCAGCATGGGTTCGAGTCCTTGGCTAGTCGCAGTGTTGTTATTGATATATATATATATATATATATATATATATATATATATATATATATATATATATATATATATATATATATATATATATATATATATGTCGTGCCGAATATGTAAAACTGGTCAATTAGCAAGAACTCATTTAAAATTAAGTCCTATCCAAAATTTTCTCTTATACGTTTAAAGATATTTTTTTTTCATTAATGTTATTGTAAAAAATTTTAATTTTGCACCAAAAGTAACTTAGAAAACTCACCTAACCTTATAATAAGAAGAGCAATTTATTTTAGCCTAACCCAACTAAATATATTTTAGATTTGTTTACAGTAATTTAATACTAAACAAACGCAGTGAAATATATTTTTTTCGTTAGGTTCAGAATGAGTTTGGTGAAATTATTGCATACACAAATTTTCACTTCTCCTATATGGCAAGATGAGCGTTGCTATTTAAGCCAAGATCGCAAGTTCTGCCTATTCGGCACGACATATATATATATATATATATATATATATATATATATATATATATATATATATATATATATATATATATATATATATATATATATATATATATATAATGTCGTGCCTAATATGTAAAACTGGTCAATTAGCAAGAACTCATTTAAAATTAAGCCCTTTCTAAAAAAAGATTTCTTATACGTTTAAAGATATATTTTTTTCATTAATGTTAATATAAAAATTTTTAATTTTGCTCTAAAAGAATCTTAGAAAACTTACCTAACCTTATTAAAACAAGAGCAATTTATTTTAGCCTAACACAACTAAATATATTTTAGATTTGTTTACAATAATTTAATACTAACAAACACAGTGTAATATATTTTTTTTCGCTAGGTTCAGAATGATTTTGGCGAAATTATTGCATACACAAATTTTCACTTGTCCTATATGGCAAGATGAGCGTTGCTATTTAAGCCAAGATCGCAAGTTCTGCCTATTCGGCACGACATATATATATATATATATATATATATATATATATATATATATATATATATATATATATATATATATATATATATATATATATATATATATATATATATATATATATGTCGTGCCGAATATGTAAAACTGGTCAATTAGCAAGAACTCATTTTAAATTAAGTCCTTTCTGAAATTTTCTCTTATACGTTTAAAGATATATTTTTTCATTAATGTTAATGTAAAAATTTATAATTTTGCACCAAAAGAATCTTAGAAAACTTACCTAACCTTATTATAACAAGAACAATTTATTTTAGCCTAACTCAAATAAATATATTTTAGATTTATTTACAATAATTTAATACTAAATAAACACAGTGAAATATATATTTTTCGTTAGGTTCAGAACGATTTTGGGAAATTATTGCATACACAAATTTTCGCTTGTCCTATATGGCAAGATGAGCGTTGCTATTTAAGCCAAGATAGCAAGTTCTGCCTATTCGGCACGACATATATATATATATGTGTGCGTGTGTGTGTGTGTGCGTGTGTGAGTGTATATAATGTAGTGCCAAATAGGTAAAACTTGCCATTTTGGCTTAAATAGCAGCGCTCTTCTTGCCGAATAAAGCAAGCGAAAATTTGTGTATGTAATAATTTCGGAAAATTCATTTTGAACCTGACGAAAAAAAATTTATATTTTATTGTGTTTGTTAATTATTAAATTATTGTCAACTTATCTAAAATACATTTAGTTGGATTAGGCTAAATTAATCTGCACTTGTTATAATAAGGTTAGGTAAGTTTTCTAAGGTTCTTTGTGTACAAAATTATTATTTTTTTTTCATTAACATAAATTAAAAATTACATGTCTTTAAAAGTTTAAGAGAAAATTTTAGAAAGGACTTAATTTTAAATGAGTTCTTGTTGACTGACCAGTTTTATGTATTCGGCACGATATATATATATATATATATATATATATATATATATATATATATATATATATATATATATATATATATATATATATATATATATATATATATATATAAATTGGGTAGCCTATCACTAGTGTACTATATGTAAAAAAGTAAATTATACCACACGACAAGGCTGCCCTTGTTCCACTTTAAATTATACCTGTACTTCACAAAAATCATATACATCCTAAGCCTAACAGAACCCGCCTCAGCACCAGTGAGCCAGCCTAGATGCACCTTGTGGTGCATTTCCTGTATAAGAAACAAAACTCTCTGGATACAAATAGCTTTCTGACAAAAAGGATAAATGAAAGATTCAGGTTGCAAAACAAGCTATCATGACATAACGTTTCATACAAAGCGAAACGTTATTTTTCACAAAGAAAATGTTCTAAAAATCTACATCTTTTCTTCACAACAATTTATTTTATTTACCCTTTCCCTCCCCTCCTTCCCCAAGCTCTGCACACTCCTCAAAACACGATACTCGCCTTTCAGCGTCACTTCGAAGCTCGCAACGCCCAAAACAAAACTCTTGACCTTTAATCTCTTTCTTAAACCACACATTAAAAAACAGGAACGTGGAAGGGCAGTAAGCGATCTCAGTGCAGATGCATCAGAGTCCGCGGTTGTCGCTCACCCCGTTAGCAGCCAGTGTTGACATTGGAACCCAGCCATGAAATAACATTGACTTAGCACACCCAGAGAGAAAGTCCTGGCCTGAACCAGACCCATGTGTTGCCTCCATGCATTAAGGTTTCAATGGGTTGAAGGAAGAGGTGGAGAGAAGAGGTAGGAGGAGGAAGAGGAGGAGAACAAAGCTGGAGATACAAAGAGGACAGAGAAGCAGAGCACAATACTGAATGTATGCAAGTGGAGAGAAACGGAGAGGGGAGGGGAAGAGTAATAGACTAAGAGAGAAGAAGGGGAGAGAGGAAGGAGGAGGAAAAAGAGAAAGGGGAAAGGAAAAGAGAGAAATGTGGAAACGGCAAATAGAAGAGAGGAATAATGAACAAGAATGTGAACAGAGGAGGAGGAGAAGGAGTCGAGCGTTATTGAGAGAGCGCTCTTAAGGTAGTAGCAAGAAGTGAGTGACAAGGGAAAAAGGAAGGTTTTAACATAGGAGAAGTAAGAGAATGAGACGAGGAAGGCTTCTTTCAGTATTAAAGCAGAAGCATTGTGCAGGGAGAGACGAGTGTGATATCAAGTTCTTACGTTTTAAGGTAGAATGTGAGTAAGACACGTATCACCTGCTCTACAGGATTAAATCAAATGCCAAGATGAGAAATATTATAGATAGCAGAAGCTGAGAGGAGGTAAAGATGGCGGGCTAAGTCTGTTAGCCTTCAAGGAGCTTTGTCAAGCTCCTGGAGAGCGAAACGTTGCCACAATAAAATGTCACATTAGTTGCACTTGTGTCCTTTTACTTTACATATTGTCGGTAATTCTACCAAAATATATCCAGAGAATATGTAGTGAGCAGGAAGAGACTAGAGTGACACTAAACCGAGAACTTTAAGATGAAAGAACTGGTCTAACAAGACAAGATGGTTGAAGAAATAATAAAATAATGTACAGCAGAGAATGTAACACTTATTACTATCTGAATTATGAGAGGTACAGGAAGGAGAGCTTTAGCTATTCGCACACAATAAGATTGGACATTGAACGTGAAAGCAGAATTGTAATATTATGAATAAGAAAATTAAGATACCAGGTAAAGAATTGAAGAAGCGTGCAACAGTCATTATCGTTATTATATTGAAAAGTAAAAGTGCTAGAATGATATGGTTCATACAGCACAATATGGTTCATACAGCACAATATGCAGCAAACCAGAGATTAAGCCAAAGAAAGAAAGTGAAACTAAATTGAATCGTTGAAAACTAGCAAGAACAAGAACTTAAACTTCTGGACAGAGTTCGGGACAGTGCAAATTAACTCAACGCACCTCAGCCTGGCCTAATTGGACCTCTCATTGACCAAGTCAGATGTTCGTTAGGTACCCCATATTTGTAACTCAGAGGACTTTAAAGATGGCTGCTATTCCACAAGACGGGCAGCCTCCAGCAGCTTTATTGCAGGTGTACATTTCTAAATAAACAATTCCATCAGCGACCATTTGTTCCTTATCTGTCTCGAATTCAGAATATGTTTATGCTATAAATAATATTTTGAGAAATTCGTTCAACCGGCCTAATGGAAAGCTTCGAAGATGGCTCCACCTTCATCCTGAGACAGAGAGATATTTGTACACACACACACACACACACGCACACACACACACACATACACATGCACATACACACACACACACACACACACACACACACAGGGTCAGTCCTAGGACCTGTGCTGTTCTTGGTATACGTGAACGACATAACGGAAGGGATAGACTCAGAAGTGTCCTTGTTTGCAGACGATGTGAAGTTAATGAGAAGAATCGAATCGGACGAGGATCAGGCAGGACTACAAAGAGATCTGGACAGGCTATAAGCCTGGTCCAGCAACTGGCTCCTTGAATTTAACCCTGCCAAATGCAAAGTCATGAAGATTGGGGAAGGGCAAAGAAGACCGCAGACACAATATAGTTTAGATGGCCAAAGACTGCAAACCTCACTAAAGGAAAAAGATCTGGGGGTGAGTATAACACCGAGCATATCTCCTGAGGCGCACATCAATCAGATAACTGCTGCAGCATACGGGCGCCTGGCAAACCTACGGATAGCGTTCCGATACCTCAGTAAGGATTCGTTTAAGACTCTGTACACCATCTACGTCAGGCCCATACTGGAGTATGCAGCACCAGTTTGGAATCCACACCTAGTCAAGCACGTCAAGAAATTAGAGAAAGTGCAAAGGTTTGCAACAAGACTAGTCCCAGAGCTACGGGGATTGTCCTATGAAGAAAGGTTGAGGGAAATCGGCCTGACGACACTGGAGGCCAGGAGGGTCAGGGGAGACATGATAACGACATATAAAATACTGCGCGGAATAGACGAGGTGGACAAAGACGGGATGTTCCAGAGATGGGACACAGACACACACACTCACACACACACACACACACACACACACACACACACACACACACACACACACACACACACACACACACGCACGAGAGGGAGAAGTCAAACAGAAGAGAAGGAGCAGAGAAGTCAAACAGGTGAGAGCTAGAAATCAAACTGGTGAGTGGAAGAGAATTCAAACAGATGAGAGGGAAGAGAGAAGTAAAACTGGTGGGAGGGAGAATATAAGCCAAACACACGAGACAAGCAACACACCGGACTCTTAAACAAACCCACGTTAAAAGATTCCAAGGGAAGACCAAGACCTCTTGCCTATGTTTCTGATAGGCCACTAAGTGGATTTTCTGTTTCTGGTGGAGTTAATGCCCCGTTTTTTTTTACGGTTGGAAAGGGTTTACGTAATCGCGTGTTTAATAGTCTTCGGTAGCCAAATATCTAATTTAAATGGTTCTGTTGGATCAATATTATGTTTTCAAGCCATTAGTAAATTAACATCAATATATTAATAGGTTAATGGGCGCATTTTGTCGGATTTCTGTCAACCAAACGCCTGCATCGTCTACTTCCAATGAACCAATGTTTTTTTTTCGTGTTCTTCAGCACTTCACATCTTACCCACTGTGGTAAAAGCTGAGTGCTATCCTGTTTTTTTTTTCCACGCTCCGCTCTTATTTGAGAATTGTTAGGAATTTATCACATTTTTGTTGCACTGGATTTATGATTCATGAAACCACGTTACCCTTTTGATTTAGAGTTAAGAACATAAGAACAAGAACATAAGAAAGAAGGAACACTGCAACAGGCCTACTGACCCATGCGGAGCAGGTCCATGTCCCCCCCCCCGGATTAGCCCAATGACCCCCCCCTCGGATTAGCTCAATGACCCACCCAGTCTGGTCACCTCCAATCAAGGAAGGAGCACGGCACCAGACCCAGCAGCACAAGCTAGTCAGGTCCAACTCACACCCACCCACACCCACTCATGTAGTATTTATGTAACCTATTTTAAAACTACACAACGTTTTAGCCTCAATAACTGTACTCGGGAGTTTGTTCCACTCACCCACAACTCTATTACCAAACCAGTGCTTTCCTATATCCTTCCTGAATCTGAAATTTTCCAACTTGAAACCATTGCTGCGAGTCCTCTCTTGGCTGGAAATTTTCAGAACGCTGTTTACATCCCCTTTATTTATTCCTGTTTTCCATTTATACACCTCGATCATATCCCCCCTAATTCTACGCCTTTCGAGAGCATGCAGATTCAGGGCCCTCAGTCTATCCTTATAGGGAAGATTTCTGATACATGGGATCATCTTTGTCATCCTCCTCTGTACGTTTTCCAGAGCATTTATATCCATTCTGTAATACGGTGACCAGAATTGAACAGCATAGTCTAAATGAGGCCTAACAAAGGATATATAGAGTTGAAGAACAACCTGAGGACTTCTATTATTTATACTTCTAGATATGAAGCTAAGAATTCTGTTAGCTTTATTGCGAACACTAATGCACTGTTGTCTTGGTTTTAGATTACTGCTAACCAGAACTCCTAAATCCTTTTCGCAATCAGTAGTATTAAGATCCACATTATTTAGTTTATATGTGGCATGGTTATTTACCTGTCCAACGTTTAGAACTTTGCATCTGTCAATATTAAACAGCATCTGCCACTTCACCGACCATTGCATCAATCTATTCAAATCATCCTGGAGTGCTCTAGTGTCCTCATTAGAATGAATTGGACGACCTATTTTGGTGTCATCAGCAAATTTGCTTATGTCGCTATTAATTCCCTCATCTATGTCGTTTATGTAAATTGTGAACAACAACGGGCCCAACACTGACCCCTGAGGAACACCGCTTGTGACGTGCCCCATTCTGATTTCTCCCCATTTATGCAAACTCTCTGCTGCCTATTTGTCAGCCATGCCTCTACCAAGGAAAAAATTTCTCCTCCTATTCCTTGTACCTTAAGTTTCCTCAATAGCCTCTGATGTGGAACTCTATCGAAAGCCTTACTGAAGTCCATATATACAATATCATATTCATTACCATGATCTATCTCCTCAAACATCTTAGTGAAAAAAGTTAGTAAATTCGTATGACAGGAACGCCCCTTTGTAAAACCGTGTTGAGATTCATTAATCAATCTGTGCCTATCAAGATGGCTACGAATTGCTTCGGCAATTATTGATTCCATAAATTTTCCCACTATGGAGGTAAGGCTTATTGGTCTATAGTTCGAAGCCAAGGACTTGTCACCTGCCTCGTAAATAGGTATTACATTTGCCATTTTCCATTTATTAGGCACTATGCCAGTTTGTAGTGACATGTTAAAAAGATTAGCCAAAGGTATGCTAAGTTCCTCTTTACATTCCTTTAACACCCTTGCAAACAGTTCATCAGGACCTGAGGATTTGTTAGGTTTTAGTTTCTTTATTTGTCTGAGGACCATGTCACTAGTTACTGCAATCGTGCATAGTTTATCATCCTGTTCTGCATAATCTATTATTTCAGGAATATCACTAGCATTTTCCTGGGTGAAAACTGGGAGGAAGTAGGTATTGAGAATTTCACACATATCCTTATCACTGTCAGTGATCTGACGAGAGTTACACTTAAGTGGGCCAATCTTGTCCCTAATCTTACTTCTGTATACCTGAAAGAACCCTTTTGGGTTAGTCTTTGAATCCCTTGCGACCTTAGCCTCGCAATCCCTTTTTGCTTTTCTTATTCCTTTCTTTATTTCTCTCTTTAATTGAATATATTGATTTCTTAACTGCCCATCCCCTCTTTTGATACGCCTATATATGCCTCTCTTTTGACCAATGAGATGTTTTAATCTATTGTTCATCCATTTGGGATAATTTTTGTTAGATCTAATTTCCCTACTCGGAACAAAAGTTTTCTGAGCTATGCTCTGAAAAACGTCATATTGGCAACCATGATCATCTACCTGACCCATAGTGAGGACATCCCAATTTAGCCCACCCAGGAAACTTTTCAGTCCCGTGAAGTCAGCCAAGCGAAAATCTGGGACAGAGATTTGATTGCAGTTATCTGGGTAATTCCATGAGATATTGAAACTAAGTGATTTGTGATCACTTTCCACAAGCTCATCATTAATCTCAAGATTATTAATTAGTGAATCTTTATTGGCAAGAACCAAGTCAAGCAGATTGTTTCCTCTAGTTGGTTCTATCACAACCTGTTCTAAAAAGCAATCCTGAACCGTATCAAGAAAGTCACTAGACTCAAGATTTCCTGTCATATTGTTCCAATCAATTTGTCTAAAGTTAAAATCTCCCATTATCACAGCATTTTCATATCTAGATGCCTTATGAATTTCGTCCCATAACAGCTTACTGCACTCCCTATCAAGGTTTGGGGGCCTATAAATCACACCCAAAATTAATTTGTCACGTCCCTCGAGACACTGTAGCCAAACAGATTCTGTGTTTGATGCTTCTAATCTTATATCATGTTTAAGACAACAATTTAAATTTTCTCTGACATACATCCACATACAACCACCCTTCCTGTTGACCCTATCAGTGTGGAATAGTTTATGACCCTGTATGTTGCATTCAGAAGGCATTTCTCTATCTTTCAGGTTGAACCAGGTCTCTTTTATACCAATAATATCTATATTACCTACACTTGCAAGTAATCTTAGCTCATCTATCTTATTTCTTTGACTCTTACTATTTGTATAGCAAACCCTAAGGGAGCTAGTCACTCGTTGCCCTCTACTATCTCTCTTTGTTTGTTGATCAATTGATTTGCCATTACTAGCAACTTTATTTTAAATATTGTCTTTTAAACATATCCCTGAGGTATCCCGGTAATAACTGCTGTTTTTAACCCTAATGCTGCAGCCTGATTGTTTCCCTCAAACACCCATACCTCTATAATCTATCAGTTTAAATTCCTAGCCAAGTCATCAATTATCCTCTCAATTGAATTGGCTAATGCAACCACTCCATCCACAGAGAGATGAATCCCATCCCTTGCATACATATTACGTTTGCCAAAGAATAGGTCCCAGTTATCAACGAATGGGATTGCAAGTTCCTTGCAGTACCTGTCTAGCCAGCAATTTATACCAATTGCCCTAGACATCCATTCATTGCCCACTCCCTTTCTAGGCAAGATGCTACATATGACTGGGATCCCTCCCTTAGACCTAACTACTTCTATGGCTGACCTGTACTTATCCAGCCCAGCTGTGACTGTTAACTTCATGCTCTCTGTTTTGAGGCAGTTGTTTTGTACTCCGCGTAAGCCACACAAAACCCCTTTCCTGCATGACACTTTGGACATTGCTTGCTAGAATGAGTGCACTCTCCAGGTGTAGGGTGACTACCAAGATGCTACAAGGGTGAAGTGTATCTGTACAGCGCGAGCATTCTCATGTTCACTCTCTCCAAAACTCTTTACAATTAGGTTTAACTTGTCCCTGAATTTTGTACACAAGACAAATAGCTTGTACATACTTTACAGTGGTGAAAATATATGTTCAACCAAAAAAAAATATTTTCTGTGTACATATACTTTATTCCTTATCTTTCATTTCCATTTGACTGCGCTAATAGCTGGCTCAAAGCACGCTCGGGTACTACAGGCATTTTGAAACTATATATAGACGTTGCGATTCGACATAAAGCGTTCAGTCGTGAGTAAGAGGGAAATAGGAAAACAGAGGTAAAGGCATGTGGGGAAAGAAGATTAGAAGAGTGCTTAAGTCAGAAACTGTGAGTTTCATTCTTAAGTGAGAAATTTTTACTTTCATTTCAAGACAGTCACCTCCTCACCGTGTTTAAAATGAAACAGCTTCACAAGTTTTGTAGCAACTCCTAACTGGTCATCATGTATTTCTCCTAGTCGGGTTCTTTCTTCGTCTGCTTCTTATTAGTAGATCGTTGAACTGGTTGAAAGCTGTGATGTTTATCAGGTTGTAACTACTTTTTTCTTAGAGACAGCTGTAAGTGAGCCTTCATCATCAGTTACTATGGCTGCTGCCTCATAATCATATTTGGGCATTTTGTAATGAGGTAAGTGTTTTCCTCGTGCCTAGAAGTATCGCATTCATAACGTAGCTGTTTTAGATATCACGCATTATCAGTCACAGGAAATATCTAAAACCTTAATTTTAAGTGAATATTTAAGCAATTGTAAATTCTTTAATCTCCAGACAGATCCAGCCATACACATTAATATGAATGTTTGAACTATGTGTATATGTATCAATATTTCGTGATAAAATAAATTTTTCTGCGTAATAATTTGCACATAGATATATTCCTTTTGTAATTAAATTATTTGATTTTATCGCTTCTGCTTGTCTTATAAATATTCTTGGATTAATGTTATTAAACTTTATCAAGTCAGTTTAGGCTCGGTCAAACATCATTACTAAAATTAATGAAAACCCTTGAAAATCACTTTTTTCTCTCTCTCATCTACAATTTTAGCAATATTTTGCAACTTTCCATTGTACGGAGCTACTAAGTTAATGTTAGAATACAGTTGCTGATTGCTAAGGATGAGAGGAAACAAAGAGCTAGATTCCTAGTTAGCTTTGAACTTGATAGAAGGAGCAAGAATGTTAAGGGAATTGAGAAAAGGTTGGAAGAAAATAGTCTTGTGGCCGAAAAGCAAAAACCTGACCTGTCCACTATTTGTGGTGTTCTCATTCCTGCCCTTGATAACCTGCTTTTTAAGAATTACCACCACCTTGTTGCTATCAATTTGCCCTTACTTTTCTTTCAAAATCCTAACAATAGCTAAGGTTATAAAGAGGAGCCAACTGGGAAATCTAACTTGGACTTGACCAGTAGCTTTGTGCATTGATTTATTAGGCTTAAAGTCTATCGACTACACAAGGGTCATTAATCCTCAAACTCACCAAACCCTTTTTTCATTACGGATTCTCATGCAGATTCCTTACAAGTTAGTCGGTGTTATGTAACTTCAAGGTGTATACATAATATGGTATACATTCCACAATGCTGCTTTCAGTGCATACATATCAAGAGAGAGATATTCTTCCAAATATATTTAGAGTGTTCAGTACCTTAGCCTTTGTATCTACCAGCAGCTGGGAACACCAAAGCTAAAGGCGTTTATGGTTTTAATTAACAATACATCCAAGAATAATTGGTTGTTTTCAACCTCTCAGTCAGCCTTGAATCTGAATCCTGATGCTAAGGCATTTAAGGTTCCTAAGGAACTTTTCAAGGACAGGTACTTTATGTTTAGACCATATTTTCTGTACCAGTTGGAATCCGAAAACTCAAACTGACGCACCAAACCCATTTTTTTCATTAGGGATTATCATGCAGATTCCTTACAAGTTAGTCCGTGTTCGCCCACACTCCGTTGTTTGGAAACTGAAATTCACATCGACGCGAGTGTAAAACATGTTAAAAATCAAGGAATACCGAAAAGATCGAACTTGAGAAATGCGGAAAAAATGACTAAGAGAAGAATGAGAGAATATGATATACTCGGTATAAATTAGAGGTAGAAAGGAAGCAGCAGCAGGTACCATAGCAATCAGTGCAGACAAGAAATTGGTTTTAACTCATGAACGTTTTCAGGATGAGAGATAAAAAGAGAGAGCTATAAAGTAACAACAAAACCGATAATAATAATTCCACTTCCACTGCTGCTGGTGCTGCTACTACTACTACTACTACTACTACTACTACTAATAATAATAATAATAATAATAATAATAATAATAATAATAATAATAATAATAAATAATAATTATAGAATAAAAGGGACAAAAGAGTGAATGGAACAATGCACAAAAAAAAAACGCATATAGGAGAATGAAATTTGTAATGATGTTTCTCTTTTACTTAAACCATTAGCTAATAATAATAATAATAATAATAATAATAATAATAATAATAATAATAATAAGAAGAAGAAGAAGAAGAATAATAATAATAATAGGGAAGTGAAAGCCAAGAGGCAGTGAATCCACGACAGCTGACGTTAAAGTGTTTGCATAATCCCGTATCCCAAGACACGCCAGAAGGGACGTCTCTCTCTCTCTCTCAAGTGACAGTCCACAGCGGCTCACTGGACACAGCTTTTGTCACCCCGGGAACATTGTGGCAGCTGTGGGCTAGATCTTTCTGAGCTTTGTACTGAAAGCAGCATGCAGCTCTGTAAACCATTTTTTCTAAGGAGGAGGCGGAGGAAGAGAAGGATGAGGTGGCGACTGGATAAAAGAGAGAGAAAGGCGTAGCAAAAGAACAAGAAAAAACAAAGAGAGGAGATGAAGAGATAAACAGAAGAAAGAGGAGAATTAGCGGTAGACAGAGAACGGGGATTGGTAGTTACGTCTGTTAAGACTTTGGTCAGTTTTCAGTGTTCCATAACGTCTAATGAACAGCGGTATCCGTTATAAAACAAGATTCGAGGAAAACTTCAGGAGAGAGTACATCTTATTAAACACATGAACGCTACCCCTGGGGAAGACAGATTAAGAGCAAGAGCAAACGATCGTAGTAAACAAGGGGGAGTAAGAGGAGGAGGAGGAGGAAGACATAGGGATCATGGGTGAATAGGATGAGTAATTAAGAGAACACGGAAGAGTAGTAAGAGTAAATAGACAAGACATACATAGCTGAATAGAAAGAGTACGTGGCTTCAGGAGACGTGAGGTAGGAGGCAGAGACAGTGATAGAGAAGTAAAGTGCTCACTCAAGACACGGGTGAACAAACAGTAACATGACATTGGAGACGTAGGTATGCAAAAACATGGGTGAATAAGATGAACAAATGAGTGTGGGTGGATGCTAGCTGGTGTCACAACACCTGAAAGAAGAGAATTCAGGATGCCAGATATTGCCGACATGTATGGTAGAAATTGGAAATACACTGGTAACAGGGAATCATTACAACGTTTCGCCAAATGCTGGGCGAAATGTTGTATTATAAGGATACTATGTACAAATGTCTTAATTTCCACTTGTCGGCGTTTGCCATTGTCAGGTATGGTAGAAAACCACGTAGTGCAGGGTAAGCCTTTATTTTTAGACTTCCAGTTCTATCAGATCATACTACGTTTGCTTTGGTTTAGAGTTATATCAAGTCATTTCATATTAAATACGACTTTAGAAAGTTCTAACCAGAACACTTGCTCAAAGCCAGGAACATACACCAACACCTGTAAAAACACAAAACAGCACCTGAAAAACACACAACAGTGAGAACATACAACAAAATCTGCAAGAACATACAACAGCAGTAACATATAACAACACATTCACAAACATACAGCACTTGCAATAACATAAAACACCTGCAGGAAAATTCATATGTCATAAGATTCATCTAACTTTCGAGTCATTCAAGTAAATAAACCCGTTACCCGTACTGTAAGGCTGGAACAACAGCAACCACAGGAACCGCTGAAAGGGCACAGAAATGGAGGGACTTAGACGAGAGAAAAACAGAGAAATACATAGGAACAGGGCAAGGAAGGAAGAGAAAAATTCAAAGTGAAATAGAGACATGGGGATTAAAAAAAAACTGGCATCAGAAAGGCTCGTAGTTAAGTAGCGCCTTCGGCTCACAACTGAATGACCCGGGTTTTATTTCGGGCAAGAAAAGAGAGTTTGGAAAGTCTCTTTAATCCTGTTTTTGTTATTTTTTTTACCTAGTAGTAAATGAACACTTGGGTGTTACTCGGCTGTTGTGGGTAATATCCTGGAAAAGGGACGTGGGTAGAATGCCTCAGACAGGGCTTGGCTTTGAAACGAGCTGAGGTAATATAACTGCTCCCAGCCTGTAAACTCAGCTGTAAAAAATAAATGGATGTTGAATTCTCTTCAGTGTTGTTCTTGGTCAAATACAGAGAGCCATATTTACGCGTTTAGACAATTCCACTTTTAACATACCAGAATGGGACTGTCGCATCCAGGAGTGCCAAGAATCTTACAGCATAAAGTCACATCTATTTGCTAAATAACAGTGGCAGCAAAACCTATTTGAGACACATCTTTACTGTCATTAGTATACATTATTCTCTTGGATGGCCTCTTTCCCATCCATAAATTGTAGACAAATAAGAATACTATACGAGGTCAATCATCTCGTGCTTTGACCATGCCTGGATTTACTTTTCACGTCACGAGAACTTTCAGCTACTTAAATAAAACGAGTAACTAATGTTTTAGGTGCTCCACAACCTCTGGACAGCCAGAAGGCAATTATACCATACGTCAGCAGCCATTAGCAGTTTCGATTGACCTGTACGTTTCCTAAGGTTATCATTCCATTAGCAATTATTCGCTCCTCTCCTGACTTCTTGTGGAAATATTTTCACTACAAATAGAAACTCGAGAAATGACGTCAGCTGATTAAATGAAAACATAGGGTAACAACGGTAACATAAAAAACAGCAAGGAGATAGACACAGAAAAGCTAAAGGAAACTGGGCAACACAGTAAACTCATATCTTTGCTCCCCTTCAGAGAGTATTTATTTCTTTGCCCCAACAAAACAAGAGAAATCTTTATAAATTAAAGACCCCCAGCAATTATATATTCTAGTGTCTTGTTCTCGTAAAGAGAGCAAGAGACTTGGCTAAAGCTGTTGACCTACATAAACCTACGTTCCCAGGCCAACTTAACGATTTCTTTCAAGCAGGTCCCGAGCAGCTGAGATGTGGCGCTTCCGTTGAACTATTTGCTTCTGTTATAAATAGCCTGAGTGATTAGTCAAGCAACCTAAGAGCAAGATCCAGTACCGTGCCACAAGGGCAGAATAACACCGGAAGTCATCCACAGGTAATCAACAGGTAGGTAGTGATGATCTCCGAAATACTCAGCAAGTAATAAGCAGGTAGCAGTGACCCCAGAAATCATCAACAGGTAGTAGACATACCCCGAAATTATCAACTTATAATCAATAGGTAGCAGTGACCCCAGAAATCAACAGGAAGAAGTGACCAACGAAACAATAGCAGGTAGCAGTGACCCCAGAAATCAACAGGAAGAAGGGACCAACGAAACATCAGCAGGTAGCAGGGACCCCTGAAATCATCAACAGGAAGCAGTGACCAACGAAATCGTCAACAGGTAATCAACAATCTGCGCTAATATTCGCCAGACCCAAGAAGGGGAATTGACGTCACAACCCAATTGACGTCAGAAACTGGCGAGGTCGCTAGATGTCCCTCACAGTATTTTTCTTTTAAGCTAACGTCAGAGTCTTAACTCAAAATTCAAGGCATAGTGAATGCCATTTTTTTTTTGGGAATACTACAAGAGGGGGTGCTTTGATGCTGGGAGAGCGGCTCTTGATCATAGGAACTAGAGCTGATTTTCCCCTTTCCTGGGTTCAGATTTGAAAAAATCTCTCATTCCAAAAACGATGTGTGACTTTTACGTGTTCAGCACGTCGGTATGACAGCAGAAATAAAATGAAAGTGAAAATAAAAGTAAACTCCCTTTCTCTCCCCACCCACAACACCTGACTCACACACCCTTTCCCCCGCCCACAACACCTGACTCACACACCCTTTCCACCGCCCACAACACCTGACTCACACACCCTTTCCCCCGCCCACAACACCTGACTCACACACCCTTTCCCCCGCCCACAACACCTGACTCACACACCCTTTCCCCCGCCCACAACACCTGACTCACACACCCTTTCCCCCGCCCACAACACCTGACTCACACACCCTTTCCCCCGCCCACAACACCTGACTCACACACCCTTTCCCCCGCCCACAACACCTGACTCACACACCCTTTCCCCCGCCCACAGCACCTGACTCACACACCCTTTCCCCCGCCCACAGCACCTGACTCACACACCCTTTCCCCCGCCCACAACACCTGACTCTCACACCCTTTCCCCCGCCCACAACACCTGACTCACACACCCTTTCCCCCGCCCACAACACCTGACTCTCACACCCTTTCCCCCCGCCCACAACACCTTACTCACACACCCTTTCCTCCGCCCACAACACCTGACTCACACACCCTTTCCCCGCCCACAACACCTGACTCACACACCCTTTCCCCCGCCCACAACACCTGACTCACACACCCTTTCCCCCGCCCACAACACCTGACTCACACACCCTTTCCCCCGCCCACAACACCTGACTCACACACCCTTTCCCCCGCCCACAACACCTGACTCACACACCCTTTCCCCCGCCCACAACACCTGACTCACACACCCTTTCCCCCGACCACAAAAACTGACTCACACACCCTTTCCCCCGCCCACAACACCTGACTCACACACCCTTTCCCCCGCCCACAACACCTGACTCACACACCCTTTCCCCCGCCCACAGCACCTGACTCACACACCCTTTCCCCCGCCCACAGCACCTGACTCACACACCCTTTCCCCCGCCCACAACACCTGACTCTCACACCCTTTCCCCCGCCCACAACACCTGACTCACACACCCTTTCCCCCGCCCACAACACCTGACTCTCACACCCTTTCCCCCCGCCCACAACACCTTACTCACACACCCTTTCCTCCGCCCACAACACCTGACTCACACACCCTTTCCCCGCCCACAACACCTGACTCACACACCCTTTCCCCCGCCCACAACACCTGACTCACACACCCTTTCCCCCGCCCACAACATCTGACTCACACACCCTTTCCCCCGCCCACAACACCTGACTCACACACCCTTTCCCTCGCCCACAACACCTGACTCACACACCCTTTCCCCCGCCCACAACACCTGACTCACACACCCTTTCCCCCGCCCACAACACCTGACTCACACACCCTTTCCCCCGCCCACAACACCTGACTCACACACCCTTTCCCCCGCCCACAGCACCTGACTCACACACCCTTTCCCCCGCCCACAACACCTGACTCACACACCCTTTCCCCCGCCCACAACATCTGACTCACACACCCTTTCCCCCGCCCACAACACCTGACTCTCACACCCTTTCCCCCGCCCACAACACCTGACTCACACACCCTTTCCCCCCCGCCCACAACACCTGACTCACACACCCTTTCCCCCGCCCACAACACCTGACTCACACACCCTTTCCCCCGCCCACAACACCTGACTCACACACCCTTTCCCCCGCCCACAACACCTGACTCACACACCCTTTCCCCCGCCCACAACACCTGACTCACACACCCTTTCCCCCGCCCAAAACACCTGACTCTCACACCCTTTCCCCCGCCTACAACACCTGACTCACACACCCTTTCCCCCGCCCACAACACCTGACTCACACACCCTTTCCCCCGCCCACAACACCTGACTCACACACCATTTCCCCCGCCCACAACACCTGACTCACACACCCTTTCCCCCGCCCACAACACCTGACTCACACACCCTTTCCCCCGTCCACAATACCTGACTCACTCACCCTTTCCCCCGCCCACAACACCTGACTCACACACCCTTTCCCCCGCCCACAACACCTGACTCACACACCCTTTCCCCCGCCCACAACACCTGACTCACACACCCTTTCCCCCGTCCACAACACCTGACTCACACACCCTTTCCCCCGCCCACAACACCTGACTCACACACCCTTTCCCCCGTCCACAACACCTGACTCACACACCCTTTCCCCCGCCCACAACACCTGACTCACACACCCTTTCCCCCCGCCCACAACACCTGACTCACACACCCTTTCCCCCGCCCACAACACCTGACTCACACACCCTTTCCCCCGCCCACAACACCTGACTCACATACCCTTTCCCCCGCCAACAACACCTGACTCGCACACCCTTTCCCCCGCCCACAACACCTGACTCACACACCCTTTCCCCCGTCCACAACACCTGACTCACACACCCTTTCCCCCGCCCACAACACCTCTCACACCCTTTCCCCCGCCCACAACACCTGACTCACACACCCTCTCCCCCGCCCACAACACCTGACTCCCCCGCCCACAACACCTGACTCACACACCCTCTCCCCCGCCCAAAACACCTGACTCACACACCCTCTCCCCCGCCCGCAACACCTGACTCACACACCCTTTCCCCCGCCCACAACACCTGACTCACACACCCTTTCCCCCGCCCACAACACCTGACTCACACACCCTTTCCCCCGCCCACAACACCTGGCTCGCACACCCTTTCCCCCGCCCACAACACCTGGCTCACACACCCTTTCCCCCGCCCACAACAACTGACTCACACACCCTTTCCACCGCCCACAACACCTGGCTCACACACCCTTTCCCCCCGCCCACAACACCTGGCTCACACACCATTTCCCCCGCCCACAACACCTGGCTCACACACCCTTTCCCCCACCCACAACACCTGGCTCACACACCCTTTCCCCCGCCCACAACACCTGGCTCACACACCCTTTCCCCCGCCCACAACACCTGGCTCACACACCCTTTCCCCCGACCACAACACCTGGCTCACACACCCTTTCCCCCGCCCACAACACCTGGCTCACACACCCTTTCCCCCGCCCACAACACCTGACCTACACACCCTCTTTCTCCACCCACAACACCTGACTCACACACCCTTTCTCCCGCCCACAACACCTGACCTACACACCCTCTTTCTCCACCCACAACACCTGACTCACACACCCTTTCTCCCGCCCACAACACCTGACCTACACACCCTCTTTCTCCACCCACAACACTTGACCTACACACTCTCTTCCCCGCCCACAACACCTGACCTATACACCCTCTTTCTCCACCCACAACACCTGGCCCACACACCTTCTCCCCCGCCCACAACACCTGACCTATACACCCTGCTTCCCCACCCACAACACTTGACATACACACCCTCTCCTCCACCCACAACACCTGACCCACACACCCTCTCCCCCGCCCACAACACCTGACTTACACACCCTCCCCCCTCCCATAACATCTGACCCACACACCCTCTCCCCCGCCCACAACACTTGACCTAAACACCCTCTCCCCCGCCCAAAACACCTGACCCACACACCCTCTCCACCGCCCACAACACCTGACCAACACACCCTCTCCCCCGCCCACAACACCTGACCCACACACCCTCCCCACCGCACATAACACCTGACCCACACACCCTCTCCCCTGCCCACAAGACCTGACCCACACACCCTCCCCCCGCCCATAACACCGGACCCACACATCCTTTCCCCTGCCCACAACACCTGACCCACACACCCTCTCCACCGCCCCCAACACTTGACCCACACACCCTCTCCCCCGCCCACAACACCTGACCCACACACCCTCTCCACCGCCCACAACACCTGACCAACACACCCTCTCCCCCGCCCACAACACCTGACCCACACACCCTCCCCACCGCACATAACACCTGACCCACACACCCTCTCCCCTGCCCACAACACCTGACCCACACACCCTCTCCCCCGCCCACAAGACCTGACCCACACACCCTCCCCCCGCCCATAACACCTGACCCACACATCCTTTCCCCTGCCCACAACACCTGACCCACACACCCTCTCCACCGCCCACAACACTTGACCAACACACCCTCTCCTCCGCCCACAACACCTGACCCACACACCCTCTCCACTGCCCACAACACCTGACCTACACACCCTCTCCACTGCCGACAACATCTGACCCACACACCCTCTCCACTGCCCACAACACCTAACCTACACACCCTCTCCCCACGCACAACACCTGACCTACACACCCTCTCCTCCGCCCACAACATTTGACAAACACACCTTCTCCCCTTCCCACAAAACCTGACCCACACACTCTCTGCACTGCCCACAACACCTGACCCACACACCCTCCCCCCGCCCATAACACCTGACACACACACCCTCTCCTCTGCCCACAACTCCTGACCCACACACCCTCCCCCCGGCTACAACACCTGGCCCACACACCCTCCCCCCCGCCATAACACCTGACACACACACCCTCTCACCTGCCCACAACACCAGCCCCACACACCCTCCCTTCCGCCCACAACTCCTGACGAACACACCCTCCCCCCCGCCCATAACGCCTGACCCACACACCCTCTCCACTGCCCACAACACCTGACTCACACACCCTCCTCCCCGCCCACAACACCTGACCCACACACCCTCCCCCCCGCACATAACACCTGACCCACACACCCTCTCCCCTGCCTACAACACCTGACCCACACAAACTCCCCCCGCCCACAACACCTGACCCACACACCATCCACCCGCCCATAACACCTGACCCACACACCCTCTTCTCTGCCCACAACACCTGACCCACACACCCTCCCCCCCGCCAACAACACCTGACCCACACATCCTTTCCCCTGTCCACAACACCTGACCCACACACCCTCTCCCCCGCCCACAACACTTGACCTACACACCCTCTCTCCCGCCCACAACACCTGACCCACACACCCTCCACACTGCCCACAACACCTGACCCACACACCCTCTCCCCCGTCCACAACACTTCACCAACACACCCTCTCCCCCCCACAACACATGACCCACACACCATCTCCACTGCCCACAACACCTGACCTACACACCCTCTCCCCGCCCACAACACCTGACCCACACACTCTCTCCCCCGCCCACAACACTTGACCAACAAACCCTCTCCCCTGCCCACAACACCTGACCCACACACCCTCTCCACTGCCCATAACACCTGACCGACACACCCTCCCCCCGCCCATAACACCTGACCCACACACCCTCTCCCCTGCCCACAACACCTGACCCACACACCCTCCCCCCGCCCATATCACCTGACCCACCCACCCTCTCCCCTGCCCACAATACCTGACACACACACCCTCCCCTGCCCACAACACCTGACCCACACACCATTTCCCCTGCCCACAACACCTGACCCACAAACCCTCTCCCCCGCCCACAACACTTGACCTACACACCCTCTCCCCCGCCCACAACACCTGACCCACACACTCTCTCCACCACCCACAACACCTGATCCACACACCCTCTCCCCCGCTTACAACACTTGACCAACACACCCTCTCCCCCGCCCACAACACCTGACCCACACACTCTCTCCACTGCCCACAACACCTGACCTACACACCCTCTCCACTGCCCACAACACATGACCCACACACCCTCTCAACTGCCCACAACACCTGACCTACACACCCTCTCCTCCGTCCACAACACCTGACCCACACACCCTCTCCACCGCCCACAACACCTGACCCACACACCTTCTCCCCCGCCCACAACACCTGACCAACACACCCTCTCCCCTGCCCACAACACCTGACCCACACACCCTCTCCCCTGCCCACAACACCTGACCCACACACCCTCCCTCCGCCCACAACACCTGACCCACACACCCTCCCCCCGCCATAACACCTGACCCACACACCCTCTCCCCTGCCCACAACACCTGACCCACACACCCTCCCCCCCGCCCACAGTACCTGACCAACACACCCTCGCTCCTCCCATAACACCTGACCCACACACCCTCTCCCCTGCCCACAACATCTGACCCACACACCCTCCCCCCCGCCCACAGCACCTGACGAATACACCCTCCCCCCTCCCATAACACCTGACCCACAATACCTGAGCCACACACCCTCCCCCCGCCCACAACTCCTGACCCACACACCATTTTCCCTGCCCACAACACCTGACCCACATACCCTCTCCCCCGCCCACAACACTTGACCTACACACTCTAGCCCCCGCCCACAACACCTAACCCACACACTCTCTCCACCACCCACAACATCTGACCCACACACCCACTCCCCCGCCCACAACACTTGACCAACACACCCTCTCCCCCGCCCACAACACCTGACCCAGACACCCTCTCCACTGCCCACAACACCTGACCCACACACCCTCTCCCCCGCCCACCCCCGCCCACCATAACACCTGCCCATAACACCTGACCCACACACCCTCTCCCCTGCCCACAACACATGACCCACATACCCTCCCGCCCGCCCACAACACCTGACCCACACACCATTCCACCCGCCCATAACACCTGACCCACACACCATTTCCCCTGTCCACAACACCTGACCCACACACCCTCTTCACCGCCCACAACACGTGACTTACACACCCTCTTTCCCCACCCACAACACCTGACCCACAGACCTCCCCGCCCACAACACCTGACCCACACACCTCCCCGCCCACAACACCTGACCCACACACCTTCTCCCCCGCCCACAAAACCTGACCTACACTCCCTAACGAGAAAAAATATCTCTTTGTGTTTGATTATTATTAAATTATTGTAAACTTATTTAAAATACATTTAGCTGGATTAGCCTAAATTAAATTGGGCTTCTTATAATAAGATTACGTAAGTTTCCTAAGATTCTTTTGGTGCAAAACTATTAATATTTACATTAACATTAATTTAAAAATATATCTTTAAACGTGAAAGAGAAAATTTTAGAAAGGTCTTAATTTTATATGAGTTCTTGCTAATTGACCAGTGTTACCTATTCGGCACGATATATATATATATATATATATATATATATATATATATATATATATATATATATATATATATATATATATATATATATATATATATATATATATATGACAATGGGAACGCGACTCGACCCTAAGACCCTCCGTATTGCAGTGGCTCTGCGCCTTGCTGCCCCAATTCACACAGAATATATGTGTATTTGCGGCGAAGTGCAAGCAGACCAATACGGTCTACATGGTCTTAACCGTTCCAAAACCAAGGGCTGTTAGGTAAGACACATATGCAACAGTTAGGTATCTTTATTTCGAAACGTTTCGCCTACACAGTAGGCTTCTTCAGTCGAGTACAGAAAAGTTGATAGAAGCAGAAGAGACTTGAAGACGATGTAATCAGTCCATCACCCTTAAAGTTTTGAGGTGGTCAGTCCCTCAGTCTGGAGAAGAGCATTGTTCCAAAGTCTGAAACAATATGGAGTTGAAGTGTCATGATGGAGCCTTATATAGCGCCAGGAGGTGAGACGTAGGTCACTAGTAGAACGCAGATGTTAGGAGGTCAGGTCCCTCTCAAATCCAGCCGTTCTCACTAGAAGAGGTTGTCGAAGTAGATTTCAGGTCTGTACCAAGATACCCTTGTGTTGCAGTGTCTGACAGATTGAACATTAAAGTGGTATAAAATACCGACAGGTTGTTAGGTAAGACACATATGCAACAGTTAGGTATCTGTATTTCGAAACGTTTCGCTACACAGTAGGCTTCTTCAGTCGAGTACAGAAAAGAAATAAAGATACCTAACTGTTGCATATGTGTCTTACCTAACAACCTGTCGGTATTTTATACCACTTTAATGTTTAAAACCAAGGGCTGGCATGCAAGACACAATGAGGTCAACGGCATCATCAAGAGAACCCTTGCTACAGCTGGATGCCCTGCCGAGAGGGAGCCCCGATCACTAGCAGCCAACAATACCCACAACCCAGCAAACCGCCCCGACGGGATCACCATCTATCCTTGGAAGAATGGCAAGCTCTTAGCATGGGACTATACCTGTGTGTCCACACTGGCTGACACCTATATCCATCACAGTGTGGGGCGACAGGGAGGAGCTGCTGACCACAGGGAGGAGTACAAGATCAGCAAGCACAGGGACATTAGCCAACAGTATCAATTTGTCCCAGTGGGATCAGAGACCTTGGGATCATGGGGAAAAATGCCTCACGTTTCCTTAAAGAATTGGGTTCCAGACTCATCGACACCACCAGGGACCCAAGGGCAGCCACTTTCATATTCCAGCGCCTCAGCGTCGCCATCCAGAGGGGAAATGCTTGCTGCATACTTGGCTCGCGTCCAGCCTCGGAGGAGCTGGAGGAAATTCATGATCTTTGATACATTGTGCCATTGTATTCATGTTTATGTTTTTTTCTGTAAATGTATTTTGTTTATTAATAAATGTTCACATAGAATATAAAATATATAGGGGGTGGTAGGAGAAGAAAATATTCAAACAGCTCCGGGGAGAACCTTGAGTTTTCCCTGAGGTACGTTTATTGTCTTCTCTGAGGATGAGGGTCCCCATTCCAGCTACAGAGGTGGTACTTCCCTCTATTTATCTTTATATATATATATATATATATATATATATATATATATATATATATATAGATATATATATATATATATATATATATAATTTTTTATTAACACAGCGTCCGTCTCCCACCAAGGCAGGGTGGCTAGAGAAAGAAAAACTTTTATCATCATTCACTCCATCACTGTTATGCCAGAGGGGCGCTTATACTACAGTTATAAAACTTCATCATTAACACCCTTCCTTCAGAGTGCAGGGCACTCTGTCACAGAGCCAGCTCCTGGCCTCTGGCCGTCCTGCTCTTCTCTCACACTGCTGTTGTCTTTCACACTGTTTGCCCTGGTTTTCTCAATGCCGTTTCTGTCTCTTACATTGCTGCTTTGTCTACCCCTGCTTCTCCTGTCTCTCCTGTTTTGTCTCTACCCTTTCTGCTTTTGTCTTTTCCCCCTCCTTCTCCAGTCTGTCCTCTCCTGCCCCTGCAGCCCGTGCTACTACTGTTGCAATTGTCTCTCTCCTTGCTGATCAAGTCTCTCTGGAGATGCTGCATTGTACAACCAATGTTGTATCCCTCCGTTCTATTTCTCCCTGTTTTTCCCACTACTGCTTCTGTTTTTTCCACTGCTGCGTCTGTCTTTCCCACTGCTGCCCCTGTCCCTCCCTACTGCTTCTGTCTCTTTCCTACTACAACTGTTTCTGCCCCTTTTCCGGGTCGCTCTCTCTCCTGCAGATCGCATTTCTCCCCTACCACTAACTACAGCCTTGCTCTCGTCCAAGTGACCTGACCTGATCCCTGGCCACTCTCTCGGTCTCACAGTAGGGGCGAGAGGCCATCTGTGTCACGATCGCTGTTCTCGAGAGGAGGAGAGGAAAGACCCAGATAATAGATTTTGTGAGAAGTGACACAAATGCTGTGAAGGCATTATACAAATAAATAATTTTATTGGAACTGTGTCTTTTTCAACAAATATAGAGAGGCTGTAGTTATCACTATTACTAGATGTGTTCTCTGTGGCACTGTTACTGGACCAGGAAACTAAGTGCTATACTTACGTCCGGAAATCCTCATAATGATTCTATCCCTGCTGTTCTTGAGTGGGAAAGCTGAAAAACTGCTCTGCAGCTGATGTGAATAGTCTGAAAGTTTTCACATAGCTGTTCTCGGGCGGAACAGAGGAAAAACTCTAAATCTTACATTTTTGGAAGGAAAAAAGTCCTATTCTAATACGTTTATAGCTTGGAAAGCTGTTTCTATAGCAACTGTTCTTGTACTCTAAAGGAGAATACAGTTAGTATTCTTAGAAGGGAAAGCAGTGAAACTCTGTTGCAACTATTCTTTGGAGTGGGTGAGGGAAGACAGAGATATTGTTTCTACACGCGCCAAGTGCAAGTTTCCATGAAATTGCAAAAGGCAACAGTA
>NC_091303.1:16983187-17150687 GCF_038502225.1 Cherax quadricarinatus | reverse complement strand
ACCGATGCAGCACCAGAGTTGGCGAACACTGATATCCTTGTCGGGGTGCCACACTGTCGCTGCAACGCCTGGCGTTATATATAAGTGTGTAGTGGGTAATTAATCACAGGTATTAGCATGAGGTCGCAGGGTCAGCAGGTCTGAGCGTGTAGCCGCGCTGGGGGGCTCTCGTCTAACTCTCGTGGGTTGGGTGAGAGACAAGGAAAACAGGATGGGGGTTGACTGCTGTTGCCGGGGGACATGTATGCTGGTTACTTATAAACAAGGAGTACTGGAGTCCATGTAAGTAGTCAGAGGATGAGGAAAATATTGCAAGTTGAAATGAAATACAGATACGTGTCTGCCTGTGTACCAGTACACACACACACCCGTGGTTGTCCCACACAGACACACACACCCGTGGTTGTCCCACACAGACACACACACACCCGTGGTTGTCCCACACAGACACACACACCCGTGGTTGTCCCACACAGACACACACACACCCGTGGTTGTCCCACACAGACACACACACATACACCCGTGGTTGTCCCACACAGACACACACACACACCTGTGGTTGTCCCACACAGACACACACACACCTGTGGTTGTCCCACACAGACACACACACACCCGTGGTTTTCCCACACAGACACACACTCACCCGTGGTTGTACTACAGTCACACACACACACACCCGTGGTTGTCCCACACAGACACACATACACCCGTGGTTGTCCCACACAAACACACACACCCGTGGTTGTCCCACACAGACACAGACACACACCGGTAGTTGTCCCACACAGGCACACACACACCCGTGGTTGTCCCACACAGACACACACACCCGTGGTTGTCCCACACAGACACACACTCACCCGTGGTTGTCCCACACAGACACACACTCACCCGTGGTTGTACTACACAGTCACACACACACGCACCCGTGGTTGTCCCACACAGACACACATACACCCGTGGTTGTCCCACACAGACACACACATACCCGTGGTTGTACCACACAGACACACAGACACAAACACCCGTGGTTCTCCTACACAGACACACACACCCGTGGTTGTCCCACACAAACACACACACACCCGTGGTTATCCCACACACACACACACACACACACACACACACACACACACACACACACACACACACACACACACACACACACACACACACACACACACACACACACACACACACACACACACACACATACACACACATGCAAACACACACACACACACACACACACACACACACACACACACATATGTGAGTATGAGTAAACAGACACATGTACACATACAGGCACGCACATATGCACACATGAAGGTACGCACACACGCACGCTTGCAGGGCAAACTGAGTGATGGGTGAACGTTCCCAGTGCAGTCCACCAAGCTGGGTCTTAGGTCCCATGCTGTTCCTAGTAAAAATATTTAACTTACTGAGAATGAAATAGCATATATTAATGCTGGCTGGCGATGCAGATAACTGAAAAACACCAACAACTGAAGACTACGGGAAATTAGAAAAATAAGTAAAGCTATAGGAACAGTACAAAAAGGTAGTTAATATAATTCAACCCCGATAAATGCTATGTAGTTAGCATTTTCACAGGGCAGAGAAGGTCAGACACTGTGTATCATCCGGATAATAAACAACTCGCAGAAACGCGAAATCATCAACACTTAGGTTTAAACTTGACGCCCGACATGCAACCAAACGTAAACCTAAGAATTATTATTATTTTAATCATAATTAAACGCTAAACCCACAAAGGTCATACGTTAATACTCTATATTATCTAATGTATGAATACCCTTTAAACACTTAAATAAAGAATCATTCAGAGAACTATTAATTAAACGTGTAAAACTGATCATCATGTATACAGCTCCAGCGTTCAGTCTCCTTCCAGCAAAAAAAAAAAAAAAAAAAAAAAAAATAGAAATAAGTTAGAGTTTCCTAATCAGACAATAAGAACAGCAGTGGAAGAAATACGGTCAAAGCCTGATCAAACTGATAAAAAATAATACAAAAAATAATAGAACATTTGAGAAAGGAACTTTCTCATTGAACAAACATGGATTTACATATAGGAAATCTTACCTTACAATCCTATCTAACCTTATGTCCTATGCAGAGATTAGGCATGAAATTGAAAAATTCTTGAAGAATATATTATTAGATTTGTAAAAGGCTTCGGTTTGTGACACACAGAAAACTGGTTCATTAAGTGGAGAAGCAGTCCTAACTGGAGTGGTGGACGCTCCACTGGATAAGGAAATACCTGCCGAGCAGATGGTAGTCGCACTGAGGGACAGAAAGTGGAAATGGTAAAAGCAGCAAATATAGTCCCTCAAGGATTGGATCTTAAACTCATATTTTTTTCTGATATTAGAGGGAATATTGTCCTACATGGTCATGTTTATGGATGATGCAAAGCTAATGAAAAAAATAAAAGGAAAATAACTGCAAGAGAACTTACAGAAACTAAGAATGGTCCAGCAAATGGCGATCAGGGTTCACTGCCAACAAGTGCAGTGCCCATGATGGAAACTGAGTAATGCTGGCCGGCAATAACGTCATCAGAGAAGAATTTAACTACAGCTAGACAAAGAATTCTGACTTTGGAAGAGACATCGTAATTAACTTCTATCTTAATTCACATAATAACTATATAACGTTAGATTAATCTGCAGATTCCATACGAAATATCCATGACGACGTACTAACACTCATGCTCGAGTATTCAGCGCCAGAATGGTGCCCTTAGCTTGTCGAGAAATTAGAAATTTTTCCCTAAAGTGGTTCAAAGAGATAATCTAAGTTTGACAAATGAAAGACAGATTGAATTAAACTTTACATCATTCAATGCGAGCGGAATCGTAGAAGATGTAGTAATAATACACAAGAAACTAGAGGTATGCAAATGGTCGATCGCTAGACTGTTTGAACTGACAAGGAACAGAACGAGGGGGGCCATAAGGAGGTCAACACACGTAAGAGACATTTGAAAATTAGAAAAACTCCTGTGTGATGGAAGTGTTGAAGTGGAAAGTGAAAGAGATCCAGGTTGAAACCTACTCAAGTACACAGCTTAATAAGCTCGTCAAAACTGAAGTTGTCATTGAAGAACTACAGCAGTCCACCGAAGGTTAAGAAACGTGACACGTAATTTAGAATACCGGCTGCCAAAACATTAACACCAAAATCGGTAAATTCCACCACAAACATGTCATAAAAAATACTGATGAATAGAATGTTTACACGATATACATATATACATATACATACTTGAATCTAACGTTCTTTCATTGACAGGCAACATATCACTGTTGTAAAGACAGCCGAATGGGAGACTAATGAATGTGCCTCAAGTAAACGAATTCTGACTGATTTACATAGACTGTGCTCAGTAGCTGCCTGTTTTTCTGCTCGTGCTGCACAACCTTTTATAGTCTGTTATTTTATATTTTTGCGTAGTCCTACAATTGGTTATTTTTGGGGGGCCGAGTCTAATCTGATCTAACCTAAATTGAAAATTAGCTGCAAACCATATGTGAGGAATCTACTTAATGGTTGGGAGTACGGTTCTATTTTTTTTTTCAGAGGAAAATGAACGTGTGAAGAAAAAATGAAAACTGAAAGCTTAGGTAACACCCGAAGATCCGGGGAACGTCAAGTGCAAGAAAAAACACACAATGGAGAAAATTTATTGGAAAAAGTTAAGAAAAAATGAGATAGAAAAATAAAGAAAAATCGTAAAGTTAAATTAAAGTTTAAAGAAATCACAGAACTTAGCATCACAAAAAAAGAAGGGATAGGAGAGGGTAGGTGAATAACGCAGTGCAAACTACCTAACACTCACTTCAAATTGTATATACAACCAGAAAAATCAAGCCAGTCTTTGAAAAAATAACCTCATCTCACACTGTTAAAAAAAAGAAGAGGTCCCAGAGCTTGTGACCAACAATTCGCCATCCTTTTTCACTCCCTGTGATGGCTCCATCTCTTTGCAACATGGCAATACTGACGAGGGAAGAAGCTCAGTGTTGCAAGAGAAAACACTGAACACTAATCTTCCATACTTGAAGGCGAAGTGGGGGAATGAGAGAAGGACGGTGAATAGAGAGGGCGTGGAAAGCATGATAAAGAAGTGAGAGAAGGAAGAGAGGGAGAGAGAAAACAATGCGATTTATAACGCCCATAAGGGAAGAAGGAGGAGGGAAGGAGTTGATGCTAGTAACATCAGCAACATCAGCAACATCATCATCAACAACAGCAATATCAGCAACAGCAACATTAACAACAGAAACACCAGCAACAGGAACATTAACAACAGCAACAACAGAAACATCAGCAACAGCAACATTAACAGCAGCAGCAACAACAACAGCAATATCAGCAACATTAGCAACAGCATCATCAGCAACAGCACAATCAACATCAGCAACATCAGCAACAGCGACAAAGCAATAGCTACCGTAACATCAGCAACAACATCAGCAACAGCACCATCAACAACAGCAACATCATCAACATCAACAACAGCAACATCAACAACAGCAACATCAACAACAGCAACATCAACAACAGCAACATCATCAACAGCAACATCATCAACAGCAACATCATCAACAGCAGCATAAAGAAGAACATATATTTACGTAAGTATCAAGAAACTATAATTATCGAGGTTCTCGTGTTCACACGGTCACCCAGACTATTACCGAGTCGACCCGAGACACATCATCCACAGAGACGTAAAAGTCCACGGGAATAAGGTGCCAAAAATCGGCTTAGAGATCTACCCAATAGCCACCTCACTCAAGCTCCTTTAACATGTGTACCTTGATACCTGTGAAGAGCTCTTAATCTAAGGAATTTCAGGTATCCTGCCCTTCCTTAGATCGAACTCAATTATCTCCCATCCAACAAGCATTGTTTGACCACTACAGATTAAGCTGCTGCCTTATACTGTAATCTCTCTCCAGTTTATCTAAATGTGATACTAATACTTATACTAATATTGATACTGAGATAGACAAATACAACATATTGGTTGGGAAGATTCACCATTATAAAACCATATTCTAATTGTAATTCACAAGTAGTCATTATAGAAAGATGATGTGAAAATTGAGTTTTTTTCATGGTATGTATAAGAACATAAGAAAGAACACTGCAGCAGGCCTACTGGCCTATGCGAAGCAGGTCCATCCCCCCCCCACCCGGATTAGCCCAATGACCCACCTAGTCAGGTCACTTCCACTTAAGGAAGGTGCAAGGCATGAGACCTAGTAGCACAAGCTAATCAGGTCCAACTCACACCCACCTACACCCACTCACGTATTTATCTAACCTATTTTTAAAACTACACAACGTTTTAGCCTCTATAACTGTACTGGAGAGTTTGTTCCACTCATCCACAACTCTATTACCAAACCAGTGCTTTCCTTTATCCTTCCTGAATCTGAATTCTTCCAACTTGAAACCATTGCTGCGAGTATAGTACGTGGAAATAGTATAAGTGGGATCAGCAGTGTATCAGTGACAGTAGCGACCAAACATTTAAGCAGTGTTACTGACAGTAGTGACCAAGAGTTAAGCAGTGTTACTGACAGTAGTGACCAAGAGTTAAGCAGTGTTACTGACAGTAGTGACCAAGAGTTAAGCAGTGTTACTGACAGTAGTGACCAAGAGTTAAGCAGTGTTACTGACAGTAGTGACCAAGAGTTAAGCAGTGTTACTGACAGTAGTGACCAAGAGTTAAGCAGTGTTACTGACAGTAGTGACCAAGAGTTAAGCAGTGTTACTGACAGTAGTGACCAAGAGTTAAGCAGTGTTACTGACAGTAGTGACCAAGAGTTATGCAGTGTTACTGACAGTAGTGACCAAGAGTTAAGCAGTGTTACTGACAGTGTGACCAAGAGTTAAGCAGTGTTACTGACAGTAGTGACCAAGAGTTAAGCAGTTCATCACTGACACTAGTGATTTGCATTTTAGTGCAATGAGTGGTTCTCCAGCGGGTGAGAACAGAAAATATATCTCGTGAAGAATACAGTCCTAGTGAAGAAAAACATACTTAGTGAATTATGCAGATCACGTGAGGAATACAAACCCAATAGAGAATGCAGACACTTGCAAATATACATACACCTCATAAAGAGCAAAATCCTCGTGAAGAATACAAATATCTTTGATAATTTAAACTTAGCAAGGAATTCCAACCTGGTCCTCGTGAAAAATGCAGAGCTCGTGTGGACTGAAGACCTCTTCAAGTATAAAGGCCTCATGGGGAATACAAACCTTATGAGGTATACAGACCACATGGGGAATACAAACCTTATGAAGCATACAGACCTCATGGGGAATACAAACCTTATGAAGTATACAGACCTCATGAAGAATACAAACCTTATGAAGTATACAGACCTCATGAAGAATACAAACCTTATGAAGTATACAGACCTCATGAAGAATACAAACCTTATGAAGTATACAGACCTCATGGAGAATACAAACCTTATGAAGTATACAGACCTCATGGAGAATACAAACCTTATGAAGTATACAAATCTCGTGGATGTGTCCCGCAAAAGAGGGATTCACAGACACAGAATGGGATGACGAGCACCAGATCCCAGAGATCTGTTTATTATATAAGTGAATCATGCATAATGAACAGATGATCTTCTGTCAGTATTTGCAGATAACATTAAGATGATCAGGACGCAACCAGAAGACGGCGATAGGAAATACAAGTGGAAAGTGCTGAGGCTGTGCGATGGTAAATGGAGACCAAAGACAATGTACCGACTGAGAAGAAAACACCGAAAATTGTCCACTAAGGAGAAGGATGGGTTGGTAAACACAAGAAACCTCCCCATAGAAGATCATTTATATTGAGGAACATCAATAACATGTTTTACATAAGCACGTTTAAAGACAGCTTGTAAGACTTTGAGTAAGGAATCATTTAATATACAGCTACTTGTAATCTTAACGTTTGCAGTGCTAGTACGGAATTCATTCTTCACAAAGTATATAAAGAAACTAGAGGAGCTTCGCTAGACTGATTTGTAAGGTGTAGTAAACGAGTTACCAGGAAATACTAAAGGACTTAATTTCACGCTGTAATGATGAGACATAAATACAAAATTAAAGATACTCAGGGGTGCCGACCAAGTAGACGAAAACAGTTTCATACGTTGGGGCCAAGAACAAAGGAACACAAATAAAAAATGTACACTTAAACGTGCCATAGAAAACTTAGGAAAATCTTTTAAACCTTAAACCCTACGCGATATATTAAATCAGTAGGAGCTAGGAACACAATGTATTAGACTTCATCCACATAAGATGAAAAGAAGTGAAAAAACTACCTAATTACCTGAATACATCACAGGCAATGGGATACAGCAGTTTACTAAAATAAATATATTCTGAGAAATCTAGTAAAACAGCTGTGTAACGTGCTAGCTATTCTCCTTAACAAACGAATGGAAACAAAGCAGTTTCCGGAACAATGAAAAGCAGCAAATGCGGTCCTAATATTCAAATAAGGAACCGACAGGTAGCATCCTTGACATGCATGCTATCTAAGGTAATGAAGATGATAATCAGAAGGGTGGTGGAACATCTGAAGAGAAGCGGATCCATAAACAGCAACCAGCATGGATTCAGAGATGGTAAATCCTCTCCCACAAACCTGTTGGAGTTTTATGACAAGGTAACATAAATAAAACAGGAAAGAGAGGGATGGGGGGGAACTGCATATTTTGAATCTGTAAGATGGCAAGAAATGAATACTCTGTCATCACACAGGTGTTGATCCCCTTTCATCAAATAGATACAACGGTGCGAAATGAAGGCTAAACAGACGGCTAACAGAAGTTGAACTTTTCAACAAAAGATACACATTCACTGTCAAACAGGTTCTGAGCGAGCTTTGCCAAAATGTTTACGCCTAGTAAAGATCAGAATTATTTTCCAGCAACGTAATAGATACACAGCCAGAGTTTTTAAATATTATCTAAATATATCACAACAATTAGGACGTGGAAGAAACAGCTACAACAAGGGTATTTTGTTAACTCTGTTCTTTCCGCAAATAAAAATATATCTTTATATATGTGTTTTAAGATTTGCATTCGATCGTTCACGTGTTATTGTATCGTGTTGTTGTTTCGATAGGAATAAAAGAAAATCTCTGGTAGTAGCTATCCATTTGCTTAAGTCAAAGACAATATTTTCGTATGTGCGAGACGCATACACCTCGGTCGGGTGATCCGAATTCGTATTTTTATCTAATTCAAACCATCGGCAGCGAAACACTAATCCCCTTATGTCGCTTGATGCTGCTGTATTTATCTAACGGGTCATCTCCTGCACCTCAAGTTGCAAGTTGCACTAGATAAGAGCCTCTGGTAGATAAGACGGAGCTCAACCACCACCAGCACTGTAATTATCTGCTGGAGCTGTGGCCGTACTCAGTAAAAGGTTATTGATTCTTTAAAGAAAGATTTCTTCTCGTGATCTTTGCTACCTCTCGCGTGAACTGATGCTCTTTGATAATGATTTCCACACACCTCTATCGACGTGGGGTGAGGATCAGCATCTTTTCAGGTTTTAGCAGTGGCTTGGGGTGACCCTTTACTTCATATAAATCTGCATATAAATCAGCGTAACAAATCTAAATTGATTTTCGCGTTATTGTTTTCACCTCCAATTATGGAACTGAGTTCTCTGCTGTCATATATCTGTTCCGCCTTCACAGAATGAGACTTTTACCACCATCTTTTTGAAAACTTCTTAATTAACATCTCAGGTAAAGCAGTGTGTTAAATTTACCGAAAAGCGACGGCACGTGGGTCATTAAGGCTACGATCCTCCTCGGTAATATTATTATAAAACAGAGTGAAACAAACATCTCATGGTTTGTTTACTCCGTGATCTTAACACCACGATGTTTATAAATTGAGATATAAAAAATTCACTGTGTATATGTCTTCTTTAAGAGATTTTTCTTTAAAGTCGCCTTAAGTCTTCATATACATTTTGCTCATACTAAAAATGTTTACAGGTATTCCCAACGTATACCCATACACGCAGTGGTATTTAGCTTAGACGTGTTGATATGCTCGTATCAATTTACACCGACGTTCACATCCCGTGTGCACCTAGACCACAGAAATTTAACATCACGTGTACACCTAGGACACAAATGCTCTCATCTCATGTACACCTTGAAGTACACATCTCGTGTACACACAGAACTCAAGGGTTCACATATAGTGTACACCACGTGTCGGTGATGATAACAGGAATTTAATTCCACCTTGACAGTTGCTATTCCTAGAGCATGAAAAATAGCGTCGGTCAATTGTTACTTTCTAATTACTTTTATCCCATCACTGTAATTTGCACTCATTATTTAGATTAAGTAATTATAATTTGTTTGTTGCAATATTATATTGTGACTCATTTGTTATATTATTTGATTTAGTATTTAATTGTTATATTAAAAGTAAGAGAGAGAGAGAGAGAGAGAGAGAGAGGAAAAAAGATAATGTGTGTGTGTGTGTGTGTGTGTGTGTGTGTGTGTGTGTGTGTGTGCGTGTGCGTGTGTGTGGGTGTGCTCGAGTTTATGTGTACGTATTTACCTTACCTGGTTGCAGGGTTCGAGTCCTAGACTCTTGACTTGCTTCTTGTCATACTCACTTCCTCCTAGGCTCATTAGCCTTGTCGTACTCCTGCAGCTATGCGTGGAGATTGTCTTTATCACTTCTTCGTCTTCGATTATTCTACTTCTTGATCATTCGAAGGCTGAAGAAATACTTCCTGACATCCCATGATTCATTTGTGTTTTTGGCTTCCAACTGTGATGTATGACCACTCTGTCGTCCTCATAATAGGGTGGACAAGGCCCCTGTCGACCCTATCAAGTCCTGAGAATATTTTCATATCTCCTTTGTCTACTCTCTCCTCTAGTATTGCCAGGTTCATTTCTTGTAGCCTCATTTATCTTAGCCTCTTGTAGCCTCATTTATCTTAGCCTCTTGTAGCCTCATTTATCTTAGCCTCTTGTAGCCTCATTTATCTTAGCCTCTTGTAGCCTCATTTATCTTAACCTCTTGTAGCCTCATTTATCTTAGCCTCTTGTAGCCTCATTTATCTTAGCTTTATGCATTATCTCCAATTTCTTACCATAATTTGTCAGCTGAATGTTCCATGCTGGTGCTGCTATTCAAAGATAACCCCATCATATGTCGTATATATGGAAGTGTATCACTCTTTATTGAGATTCCTGAAGGCTACTCTTGGATTTGCCGAAAGAGCATTCGCTGTAAAGCACATTCGGTTAATGTGTGCTTCCGGTGATATGCTCAGCACTTATGTTTACCATTAGGTCTTTCTCTACGAGTGAAGTTCGCAGCCTCTCTGCCCCAGAGTCTTTACTTAGTTTCTAGCTCCTTGGCCAATTTTCATAATCTTGCATTCGTCGAAATTGATTTAAAATAACCATCTGTCTGCTTTATTTTGCTGCGTGCCCGAGTCTTTTTGTAGCTTTTCCTTGTCCTCACTGGTTGTTGTTCCTCTCTGTAATTTCACATTTTTTTCATTGAAGGAAGAGTACTAGTGTTAATACCGATCCTTGCCGAATCCTATTTTTTACGCTCTCCTATTTCTTTACTTTTCCTTCTCATTAATGATATTTTTTATCTCCTTCCCATAATTACGGTACTCTTTGCGCCATTGAAAAGCATTTCCTGTTATTCTTGGCTAAAGTTATTGTTCCAGTCTAGTGTGAGATGTAGTATAAAATACCATCGGGCTGTCCAAAAATATGCAATTCACCCATTCCGCTATTTCTTTTGCCTAGTTTCTGTTACTTTCTCACAGAGCTCTAGCAGGCTTGTGAGACAAGGTTTGACGTCTCTAAACATGTGCTCGATATTTGTTTTATGAAACTAATTCTCTGCAACTATTCCACCTCCCTCCTTATTATCTTCTCCATTTCCTTACATAGTAAGCATGTGAGTGATATTTGTAAGTTGACTCTTCTGTCTCTCTTTGCTTTTCTTTTTAATTACTGAGATCACATTCGATGTCTTCCAGATCTTTGAAAAATGTACCATATCCACTGAAGTATAGATTTTAGTTAGTTGTTTAGACAGTGTTTTTGCTGCCTATTACAGAATCCATGGCGACACTATGTCGGGTATAGTTTCATTTGATGTGTTCACCTCACTTAAAAGTTTTTTTTGGCCTGTGAATGGAATTCAGTAGTTTGTGGTGTACCATTTCTCTGGTGCTGTCCCTCTTTCCACTGAAAAGTTCTTATCGTTTCTTATGAGTTATCATTCCTTCTTCAGTCTTTTTACCTGGTATTTTACTGCGGTCTTTCTTCTGAAGTAAATGTGAAACAGTTTCATGTTCGGCTTTTACTACTGAGTCATTTTCAAATTGTAGATCAGCTTCTTTATTCACCTTTGCATGTTCGTTTCTTGCTTTTCTTTTCACCTCTTTCTTTTCTTCCCTCGTTTTCCATAGCTTTTCCACGATTCTGTACTTTTTTTTCCTTTCTGCATCTTCGGAAGAATTATGGACTCTTTGCTATTTTCTATACTTCTTCTGGATATAATGTTCTCTGCCTCCCGGCACTTTCTGGCAAGGTACTCCGTTATCTCTCTCACTGATATTCATTCCAGTTCAATTTTCTACATTACTGCATTCAGGATTTATCTAATACATCCATAGTTTCCTCTGAAGTCTTGTGTCTCCCATCCTCTACCTTGTATTCTTCCCTCAATGTTTACTTACTCAAGGTTTTCAGTACTGTATGGCTGCTAACATCTTCAGACTTATTTTATTCTATCACACCTGTTTCAAACTCATTTAAGGTGAATACTGTGTATCTGAGTGTGTGTGTGTGTGTGTGTGTGTGTGTGTGTGTGTGTGTGTGTGTGTGTGTGTGTGTGTGTGTGCACATTTTCTTAATCAAGGTTAACATTACATACAGCTCAGTGATTTAAATGAGAAATATTTAATGAAATAAAAGTATTGAAGTGTCTCGCCAGTACAAAAGGCACCTTTTGTGATCAAAGTTTTTTTCAACCTGTCGACTCCTTGAAAGTGGGTCATGCTGATGTAGCGCTCTTGATCTATAAAACTGAAGCTGCGTTCCCTTCCTTGGATCTAACTTGATTTTCCTTGATTCTCCAGCGCTCTGCGATCCCAGCTGCTTTAGCGGTTTTTTTTTCTTCTTCAAATAATAATATTATTATTATTATTAATCGTATAATAATGATTATTCTCCACTTCCATTGAAAGTGGAGAAGAAGCCTTCCTTCGTAAGCTAATCGCGTCGTAAAAGGAGACTAAAATGCTGGGAGGAAAAGGATTGTAACCTTTCCTCCTGTATAAATTACTGAAAATAAAAAGAAGAAAAACTCTGTAAGAGGTTTTCCTTTTTTGAGTCACCCTGCCTCGGTGGGAGACGGCCAGTGTATTAAAAAAAATTAATAGCCCTTTCGCCTGGTACTGAAGTACTTGGCGATAATTAGCCGTGGCCACGAAGCTGTCATAACCCTTCCATCAGACCTGGACGCCATTACGCATTCATAATTGTCTTCCCTTTTTTTACGCATAGACTGTAAACCCTAGGCGCTTCTGCCGTTTACAGCTGCCAGTCGTCAAAACAGGCAACAGTAATTACCGCAGAGGCTGTTTAGTATCCTGGCCATAGTTTGACCTTGGTGTAGTTTCACCCGATGTGCGACTCCTGCCTGCCTGCAGGGAAGCTGACGATGTATATCCCATAGCAGTCAACCAGAGCCTTGGGTATGGGAGGTAGATTTGATTCAAGAAAGGGACTATTAGCTCCAATTCTTTATATCAAGAGCCCCTAAGCAAAATGGAGATAACTCCCCCTCCTCCCCAGCGCCTTTAACGGTGTGGAGGGAGTAGGAGGCCAGGGTTAATGAATATCCCTCTTGTAGAAAGTCTTGAAGAGAGGAGACGAGTGTGAAGCATCTTGAAGAAGATGATGATGATGATGATATTGGTGTGACGATGGTGTTAGGGTGGTTAATAGTGATGTAAAGCTACTATTGATGGTGACTCGAGTGATTATGGTGATGATGATGGGGATTGTTATGACGGTGATAACGATGGCTGTGACTAAGAGAGCGAAGACTGTACTGTTAATATTGATGAGTGTTTTAATGGTGATGGCGATGATCTAACTGACAGTGATTCTGATGATGATGGCAGGTGTTATGATGATGGTGATGAGGGGGACGAGGGGTGGGGAGAGTCATGTACACGAAGACACTCATAGACTAGACGTAGAACATACATTATATCAAGACACTTAAATAACTGTTTACGACAGATTCGAGGAGACAGTTACTCAGAGCAATGAAGGAATGACTCCCTGTGAAGAAACACTGGATAGTAATTTATTTGTTTGCTGCTGATGTGGTTGTTGTTATTGCTGTTTTGTTATTTTTGTTTTGCTGCTTTGTTGTTTTGTTGCTGTTATAAAGGAGACGGTCAGAGCTCATGCCGGAACACCAGAGAAGAGCATTTCCTATGTTAATAAGAATGGACAATGAGAGTTCACGAATCTTACCCAGACGCCAAAATGACAAACTATCAGTGCTGTGTTTAGAAGTATAAATGATTAGTTATAAGTCATCAATAATGACATTTCATAAAAATTAATTATATGACAAATAATCGGAATGTTTTCAAGTTAGAGTTACGGTGCTTCAGTCATATTATATAGTCTAGTAATATTTGTTCCTTAGCAAAAATCTGGAGCTCTTTGCAACGAGACAATGCAAAATTTGAGAGTTCAGCGCCCTCAGGCTTGAGAAGCGTCGTGGGTGTCAGATATATCCCTTCATTTGTGCCAGCCGTAGAGCGCAGAAACTATAGAATCATCAGAGTATCATGTCGTCATGATAAATAAGGGATCTTACAGTAGAAGAGTCCCCAAAGTTGAAACCAACAGACAGCGAGGAATAACATGGGTGACAACCGGACAATGACAGAAATGCAAGTGAAAGTGATCTCACAATCAGACCCCACCAGTGCAGCGTAATACTGAGTAAAGTCGACATTAACATACATACAATAAAAATGGAGTTTGAGTATAACCTCAGAGACATTGGACGAAGTGTTAGAGGACAATTTTATCGGTCTACTGATGTTGATGTACCTAAGTACATCCAACTGAACGATCCAAAAATATCAAAGGTAAGACAAATTGTTTCGAAGTATTCATCAGTTAGGGAAGCTGCAGCATCCGATTTGGGTCAGGTTAAAGGTTGCCAGCACCCAGTGAGGCCGTTATGGGTGAACTATTTTGATAACAACAGGTAACATCGTGGATCATTCAGTGAAACATGATACAGTAAATATACCTGTAAATATACCAGTTGGGATCAAAATGTTAATCATTAATTTTTTCCATCATTCAAGTGAAGACAGGACATACACCCTGCTAGGTGTAAGTCTCTTAGAGTGTGCAAGCTGGGAGTTTACTTCAATCCCTCTTTTAGGATTAGAGTATTCTTAACTGATGGCGAAAAAGGTACGCGCAACGTTAATAACCCTCGTGTTGTCGATAGGATTTAAACGTCGTTAACCAACCAACTATCCAAGAGGACTACCGTCAGCGGTCGAATGTAGAAAATTAACGTAGGAGAATCATAGGGAAAGAAGGAGCATACAGGAGACACTATGCTTCAAGGTCACCATTCCAAGATAATCTGTATCAAAGACAAATAATATATAAAATACCTCACAGTGTTTCTAGTGATGATATTGATGATTATGGTGATGGTGGTGGTGGTGGTTGCGGTGATGGTGATGGTGGTGGTGGTGGTTGTGGTGACGGTGGGGGTGATGGTGGTGGTTGTGGTGGGTGGTGGTGGTGGTGGTGGTGATGGTGGTGGTGGCGGTGATGGTGGTGATGGTGATGATGGCGGTGATGGTGGTGGTGGTGATGGTGATGGTGGTCATAGCGCTGGTTATAGTGGTGTTATTGGTTGGTGGTAGTGACAGTGGTAGTAACAGTGATAGTAACAGTGGTAGTAACAGTGGTAGTAACAGTGGTAGTAACAGTGGTAGTAACAGTGGTAGTAACAGTGATGGTTACTATAGTGGCGGCTGTGGCACTGCGACTTTCATTGACCATAAAAAAATTTACGCCACTGCCCTTACTGTAAACACACTTTTCACGGCTCACACTGCTCACTTTCAACTCTTCATACCTCCGAACCGCATACATAAAAATGTTCAAGTGTGGTGATTAGGGGCGTTGGGGATGGTCTCGATTTACCAGTGTAAGAATAATGTCTGCCGCACCTTCAGGAGTTGCGTCACCGTCTTCACCCAGCCCGGCACCTGCCTCCGTGTGTAGGTCAAGAGGTTTATTATTGTTCTAAACTCATTCTGCTCTGCTGATGGTGTCAAGGATCACGTGTGGTTACTAGATAGAGAAGTGTGTGCGTTTGTGTGTACTCACCTATTTGTGGTTGTAGGGGTCGATATGCAGCTCTTGGCAGCCCCTATTTGCTGGTCGTTACTAGGTCCACTCTCTCCCTGCTCTAAGAGCCTTCTCGTACCTCTTCTTAAAGCTATGTGCGAATCCTGCCTTCACTACATCACTTTCCAAATTGTTTCACTTGCTGACAACTCTAGTGCTGAAGAAATACTTCCTGGCATCCCTGTGACTCATCTGAGTTTTCAATTTACAGCTGCGTCCCCCTTGTTCCTGTGCCCCATCTCTGAAACATTCTGTCCCCTGTCCATCCTTATCAATTACTCTCAGTATTTTATACGCATTGTGTGTGTGTGTGTGTGTGTGTGTGTGTGTTTTCCAGTTCATTCCACTACTGGGTTAAGTTTGTAGAAGTGCCTTTTTACATTATAACTTGCTTTGATTTTACTCCTCACCTGTGTTTCCTCCTGGTACATCGTCTGGGCAATAGTCTATGCTCGGCCACCATCTCTATTCTCAGGCGAATCTTTCATGCCGTGATTATGTCTCCTCTTGTTCTTTGTTCTTCTAGAGTTCTGAGATCTATCATGAAAAGTCTTTCTTCCGAACTCTTATTTCTTGGTTTACTGCTTCACTATTCCTTGTTTCTTCAGTGTTCTTTGCTTTGTGCGCTCCACACTGGTGTAGCGCTCTTCAAAATCAGTTTTATGTATGTGATTGATAAGGATTTTAGGGATTTATTCTTTAGGTTTCTGAACAACATTTTTATGTTTGCTAATCCGTCGTACGTCGTGGATGACTTCTGTGTATATTAGTCGCGAAGAGAGGAAAACAGCAAGGTAAATTCCCGATTGTTCTTCGTTAATAGATTAAATAAGTCTACGGATGCCTCGTCTCCGTTCCAATTATCTTTATTCTTCAATTACTTGGTTTTCAGCTTTATTAATCACGGAAATTTTTACCACTGAGATCACAATGAAGTTTCTTGCAGTCTTCTGTTTATATTCACGCTGTCATCTTTGCGTCATCTGTAAACATTGGTGTGCAACAATCTATACCCCTTGGTAGGCAGGGGCGGATCTACTGTGAAAGTAATGAAGCTTAGCTTCAGGGCCCCTAATCTCAGAGGGGCCCTAGAAACGACTTTAGTTCACATTGCTCAAAATTTTTGGGTCTACTGTATGAGATGGGAGTTGTTTTAAATAATAATTTTAGTAACATGGAGTAATTCAGTAAAAACAATAATTAAAATAAAAATTAAAAGGTTATTAAAGTACCATATAGGCTAGCCGTTGCTGGTTGCGAAGGGGCCCCCATAACAGGCCCCCGAAAATGAAGGTTCGCCACTGTCAGGTATACCAGGAGGTCAGTCATGTATATCAGGAACTATGTAGTACCCGCGGATTTTACTAATACCAGGAACTGTGTAGAGCCCTGCACAGTGTTTCAGGGATTCCACTAATACCAGGAACTGTGTAGAGCCCTGCACAGTGTTTCAGGGATTCCACTAATACCATGAACTGTGAAACCAAGCACAAGTCCTCAGGAACTCTGTTAATTACACTATCCCCAGCTATGTATTCTATCTTTAAATAATTCCTTCATCAACACAGTTACCTTATTTATCACAACATCCTGCGTCATTAAGTTACGCATCAGTCACCAGAAACTGTCAAAAGCCTTTTTAGCGTGAAGGAAATTATAAGCAGTCCACTTTTTTCTTGCCTGATATCCGTCAAGACGCGCGCGTATTGTCGTTCTTTTAGTCCAGGCAAACCCTCGGTATCTGACGAGCAGCTATGCACCGCTAACGATGCCTGTATCGTTGGCGTCTCTCACTTGACCACACGCAGCGGTTGAAGGTTGATGGAACAAATGTTGACCAGGTAGGTGTTGATCGCAATGGAGGCTTTTTAGGCGAATATTTTACCATACAGGTGTTCTTTATAACAGGTGTCTAGGTCTAACACGTAGCCTCTCTTAAATTTGCTCTTCTCTTTTTTCTTTCTCTCTCCTCTTCTTTTCTCTCTTCTCCACTTCTCTCTTATAATTTCCCTCTTGCTCCTCACTTGCTCTTACATTTAATGAGTAATTTATATTCCAAGCAGCATCAGTTATTATTTTTGCTTTTCTCCGATAAGATGATTATACTCTCAGCACAACCCACTCCTTCATTATCATCATCATCATTTTTACCCATTAAGACAGGGTGACCCACCAGGGCAGGGTGACCCACCAGGGCAGGGTGACCCTCCAGGGAAGGGGGATCCACCAGGGCAGGATGATCCACCAGGGCAGGGTGACCCACCAGGGCAGGGTGACCCTCCAGGGAAGGGTGATCCACCAGGGCAGGGTGACCCTCCAGGGAAGGGTGATCCACCAGGGCAGGGTGACCCTCCAGGGAAGAGTGATCCACCAGGGCAGGGTGATCCACCAGGGCAGGGTGACCCACCAGGGCAGGGTGACCCTCCAGGGAAGGGTGATCCACCAGGGCAGGGTGATCCACCAGGGAAGGGTGACCCTCCAGGGAAGGGTGATCCACCAGGGCAGCGTGATCCACCAGGGCAGGGTGACCCACCAGGGCAGGGTGACCCTCCAGGGAAGGGTGATCCACCAGGGCAGGGTGACCCTCCAGGGAAGGGTGATCCACCAGGGCAGGGTGATCCACCAGGGCAGGGTGACCCACCAGAGCAAGGTGATCCACGAAGTCAGGGTGTTACAAAAAACGCGATTCTAAAAGCTTAGAGATCTCCAGTGAATACTAGAAAGGACTGCCCTTCTAGCATCCAGCCTGTTACTGGGTTTTCGTAACAAGTAGTCAGTATCCTTGTCCAATTATCCATTAAAATTCAGTATTATTCAATAGTGCTTCAGGATTACAACTGGTAGGCTACTAACTAGAGAAATTAAAATTTAATAAATTTATTAATCATTAAATTGTCTAGAGGTATATTATCAAATTAAATTAATCACAGCAATCAAAATAAAATCAATCTCTCGAGTTCAATATTATTGTGCTGAAAGCACATATCACATTTATAATTCTTAAGTACCGTCTGGTACATTGACATTTACTAAGATATTACAAATATGTACAAGTAAGTTTGTGTATGCGTGTAAGTGCTCTAAGTAGTTCACTATGTCTCACGACTCGACTAGACTTAAACAAGTGACTGACAAAGTCCTCAAATAAAATAACTTCTTGACCGACTGGCAACCAGAACAGTCTGCTTGAACAATGAAAAGAATGCTAAGCCCAATAGCCATATAACAAGCGACTGCGACACAATCAGGATCAAGGAGATAATATAACGACACTAAGTAGGGACCATCAGCAGATCCTCCACAAAAGTTACAAAACTCCCATACTACTGAATCTAAGTTCAGCATAGGAAAAACCCGACTGTGACAATACACAGAAACCAGTACAAAATTAGGTCAGAAGCTATAGCTAAGGACCTGAGATGTTCAGAGTGTCTAAGCGACACACAACCTCAGTACAACGTCGAAAATCACTAAGTCTATACAATGTTCTGTGAACAGAGTTCTACAGAACTAACAAGAATAATGAGACAGACAATCTGTCCAACCACCAAGCGAGTCTAGAGCAGACTGAATACTTCACGAGAGGTGAGGACACCCCCCCCCCCTCGATCACGTGATAGCCCCGTGGACAGCACAGCTCAGAAGCCGGCAGTATAACGAGCGACAAGCGATAATTACAGTAGTTTGACAATCAAGACTTGAACTGAGCACATATTATGTACATCCTAACAACATAAGTCAAATAAGAATATAAAGCAATATATTTACGACTTAGCTATTATCGCAAATATAAGCAACATAAAATTATATGAAAAGATAATATACATTATATATATACATAATAATCATTGTAACCCATTCAGGGGTTGCAACACAGGGTAATCCACCAAGGAAGGGTGGCAGGGGTGACTCGCCAAGACAGGGTGATCCACCAAGGAAGGGTGGCAGGGGTGACTCGCCAAGACAGGGTAATCCAAAGAAGAATACATTCATCCTCACTTAGTGCCTTGATGTCTTTACACAAGAGCACATAAATCATTCTCCAAGTACACGTACCTTACTGTACTGTACTTCCCATCTCAAAAACTCTGCTCGTACTGACTGAATTCCTAAACAATGGCTTGCACTCCAACAGCACATCAAATCCCTAAAACCACTTGTTTTCATGCCGAGTTTCAGTTCTTTCACTCGTTATTCTTTGCTGCGTCCAATCATCAAGGATGGGTAGGGAAGGAAGAAGAGAAGAAGGGACGGATAGATAAAAGTGGGGATAGAGGGATGGAGGGAGGATGGGTGGGGGGTGAAAAGACCATGATGCTGGTGAAGGGCTCTTAATTCACGTAACTGGAGCATCTCTCTCCTTTCTCGGATCGAATCTGTTCAACTCCCGTTCCCCAGGCTCTTTATGACCAATACGAATAATTATAATAATTATTATTATAGTTGTTATCTTTATTATTATTATTAGTAGTAGTAGTAGTAGTACATAAATAATAAGTTCACCTAATTACTACTGCAGCTTATTTAACACGACTCCCACCTAGTTAACTCTGCTTCCACCTCTCCAACTATTCTGCATCCTGATCAATACTACTTCCACTAGCTAACTCTACTCCCACCAAGTTAACTGTACTCCTTCCTAGTTAACTCTGTTCCCACCTAGCCAACTCTGCTCCCACTAGCCGCTAACGTAACCACAACAAGTGTGTAGTACTTACACTGAAGCTGGAGGTCTCTCTCCAGTTCAACATTCTTGCCTAAACCGCTGATGTCAGCGTGTTAATGCGCACTTCTTGAAATTGGTTTGCTAGAGAATCTAAGCAATAAAAATAAATATCCTTTTTTACTTCTTTTCCTCCTGCTTCTACTTTTGCTGATGTTATTTCTGCTACAGCTATCCTGCTAATGCTATTCCTGAAAATCCTGCTGTTGTTTTTTGTTGCTTCGATATTATTGTTGTTTTACAATGGGACTTTCTTGCCTGACGAAGTGACGTACCTTTTCCATTAAGATATGCTGGAAGGTGGACCCTGATAAACATTATGACGTTGTGTATATGGACTTAAATAAGTCATTTAACAGAGTTTCTCACGTACGAGACTGATGAATGTATGTATGCTATACACATACACACACACACACACACACACACACACACACACACACACACACACACACACACACACACACACACACACACACACACACACACACACACACTCAGGGGAGACATGATAACGACATACAAAATACTGCGTGGAATAGACAAGGTGGACAGAGACCGGATGTTCCAGAGATGAGACACAGAAACAAGGGGTCACAATTGGAAGCTGAAGACTCAGATGAGTCAAAGGGATGTTAGGAAGTATTTCTTCAGCCACTGAGTTCTTAGGAAGTGGAATAGTCTGGCAAGCAATGTAGTGGAGGTAGGAACCATACATAGTTTTAAGACGAGGTATGATGAAGCTCATAGAGTAGGGAGAGGGAGGACCCAGTAGCGGTCAGTGAAGAGTGGGGGGGGGTAGGAGCTGAGTCTCGACCCCTGCAACCACAATTAGGTGAGTACACACACACACACACACACACACACACAGTGGAGGCAGGATCCATACATTGCTTTAAGCAGAGGTATGATAAAGCTCAAGGTTCAGGGAGAGTGACCTAGTAGTGACCAGTGAAGAGGCGGGACCAGGAGCTTGGACTCGATCCCTGCAACCTCAACTAGGTGAGTACACACGCGCGCGCGCATATATATATATATATATATATATATATATATATATATATATATATATATATATATATATATATATATATATATATATATATATATATATATATATATAAAAATATGTCGTGCCGAATAGGCAGAACTTGCGATCTTGGCTTAAATAGCAACGCTCATCTTGCCATATAGGACAAGCGAAAATTTGAGTATGCAATAATTTCGCCAAAATCATTCTGAAGCTAACGAAAAAAATATATTTAACTGTGTTTGTTTAGTATTAAATTATTGTAAACAAATCTAAAATATATTTAGTTGGGTTAGACTAAAATAAATTGCTTTTGTTATAATAAGGTTAGGTAAGTTTTCTAAGTTTCTTTTGGTGCAAAATTATAATTCTTTACATCAACATTAATGAAAAAAAATATATCTTTAAACATATAAGAGAAAATTTTAGAAAAGACTTAATTTTAAATGAGTTCTTGCTAATTGACCAGTTTTACATATTCGGCACGACATATATATAAATATAAATAAATATATATATATATATATATATATATATATATATATATATATGTATATATATATATATATATATATATATATATATATATATATATATATATATATATATATATATATATATATATGTCGTGCCGAATATGTAAAATTGGTCAATTAGCAAGAACTCATTTAAAATTAAGTCTTTTCTAAAATTTTCTCTTATACGTTTAAAGATATATTTTTCACTAATGCTAATGTAAAAAATTTTAATTTTGCACCAAAAGAATCTTAGAAAACTTACCTAACCTTATTATAGCAGGAGCAATTTATTTTAGCCTAACCCAACTAAATATATTTTAAATACGTTTACAATAATTTAGTACTAAACAAACACAATCAAATATATTTTTTTTCGTTAGGTTCAGAACGATTTTGGCGAAATTATTGCATACACAAATTTTCACTTGTCCTATATGGCAAGATGAGCGTTGCTATTTAAGCCAAGATCACAAGTTCTGCCTATTCTGCACTATATATATATATATATATATATATATATATATATATATATATATATATATATATATATATATATATATATATATTTATTAGTATTTTTTTATTATCACACTGGCCGATTCCCACCAAGGCAGGGTGGCCCGAAAAAGAAAAACTTTCACCATCATTCACTCCATCACTCTCTTGCCAGAAGGGTGCTTTACACTACAGTTTTTAGACTGCAACATTAGCAGATGAACAAGGAGGCTTTAGGAAAGGTAGGGGGTGTGAGGACCAGGTGTTTACAGTGAAACATATAAGTGAACAGTATTTAGATAAGGCTAAAGAGGTCTTTGTGGCATTTATGGATTTGGAAAATGCGTATGACAGGGTGGATAGGGGGGCAATGTGGCAGATGTTGCAGGTGTATGGTGTAGGAGGTAGGTTACTGAAAGCAGTGAAGAGTTTTTACGAGGATAGTGAGGCTCAAGTTAGAGTACATAGGAAAGAGGGAAATTATTTCCCAGTAAAAGTAGGCCTTAGACAAGGATGTGTGATGTCACCGTGATTGTTTAATATATTTATAGATGGGGTTGTAAGAGAAGTAAATGCGAGGGTCTTGACAAGAGGTGTGGAGTTAAAAGATAAAGAATCACACATAAATTGGGAGTTGTCACAGTTGCTCTTTGCTGATGACACTGTGCTCTTGGGAAATTCTGAAGAGAAGTTGCAGAGATTGGTGGATGAATTTGGTAGGGTGTGCAAAAGAAGAAAATTAAAGGTGAATACAGGAAAGAGTAAGGTTATGAGGATAACAAAAAGATTAGGTGATGAAAGATTGGATATCAGATTGGAGGGAGAGAGTATGGAGGAGGTGAATGTATTCAGATATTTGGGAGTGGACGTGTCAGCGGATGGGTCTATGAAGGATGAGGTGAATCATAGAATTGATGAGGGGAAAAGGGTGAGTGGTGCACTTAGGAGTCTGTGGAGACAAAGAACTTTGTCCTTGGAGGCAAAGAGGGGAATGTATGAGAGTATAGTTTTACCAACACTCTTATATGTGTGTGAAGCATGGGTGATAAATGTTGCAGCTAGGAGAAGGTTGGAGGCAGTGGAGATGTCATGTCTGAGGGCAATGTGTGGTGTGAATATAATGCAGAGAATTCGTAGTTTGGAAGTTAGGAGGAGGTGCGGGATTACCAAAACTGTTGTCCAGAGGGCTGAGGAAGGGTTGTTGAGGTGGTTCGGACATGTAGAGAGAATGGAGCAAAACAGAATGACTTCAAGAGTGTATCAGTCTGTAGTGGAAGGAAGGCGGGGTAGGGGTCGGCCTAGGAAAGATTGGAGGGAGGGGGTAAAGGAGGTTTTGTGTGCGAGGGGTTTGGACTTCCAGCAGGCGTGCGTGAGCGTGTTGATAGGAGTGAATGGAGACGAATGGTTTTTAATACTTGACGTGCTGTTGGAGTGTGAGCAAAGTAACATTAATGAAGGGGTTCAGGGAAACCGGCAGGCCGGACTTGAGTCCTGGAGATGGGAAGTACAGTGCCTGCACTCTGAAGGAAGGATATATATATATATATATATATATATATATATATATATATATATATATATATATATATATATATATATATATATATATATATATATATATATATCGTATTGTAACCATTAACGAGTGGTATTTAATCAATAAATCATTACGACTAGCCATGGGCTAGAGCCAATGGGTTCGAGCCCTCGATTAGTCACAGTGTTGTTATTGATTAAATACCACTAGTTCGTGGTTACAATACGATATATATTGCTTGTGGAGGCTAGTACACCAAACAGGGAGTAGAATGAAATTAGCTCTGAGGCATCCACACTATCGTATGTCCTTGGATCACGGTGCAGCACTTAGCTCTGCTGGGTGCGTGATCTTTGTAGGATTGGGTGGTCCTGTGGGTTAGAGAGTCGTGTGATTTTCGCTCACCATGAGGCGGGCTAAAACAACAAATGTTCGAAACCTCGGCTAGTCGCAGTGTTTTTTTTGATATATATATATATATATGTGTGTGTGTGTGATTATCGCTTAAATAACAACGCTCTTCTTGCCGAATAAGGTAGCGAAAATTTGTGTATACAATACCTTCACAAAAATCATTCTGAACCTAACGAAAGAAATATATTTCATTGTTTGTTTATTATTAAATCATTGTGAACTTATCTAAAATATATTTAGTTGGAATAGGCTAAATTAAATAGCGTTTGTTATAATAAGGTTAGGTAAACTTTTTAAGGTTCTTTTGGTACAAAATTATTAATTTTTACATTAATATAAATGAAAAATAATATATCTTTAAAAGTATAAAAGAAAGTTTTAGAAAGGACTTAATATGAAATGAGTTCATGCTAATTGACTAATTTTACTTATTCGGCACGACATATATATATATATATATATATATATATATATATATATATATATATATATATATATATATATATATATATATGTATATGTATATATATATATATATATATATATATATATATATATATATATATATATATATATATATATATAAATTATATATATATATATATATATATATATATATATATATATATATATATATATATATATATATATATATATATATGCAAGGAATTCGCAAGAGCAGGCGAAATATACACAAACACTGATCTCTGGCCGAAGGAGACTCGAACCTACGAACCTATATATATATATATATATATATATATATATATATATATATATATATATATATATATATAGAGAGAGAGAGAGAGAGAGAGAGAGAGAGAGAGAGAGAGAGAGAGAGAGTTGAAAATATTGGCTTAAGATAAGAATCGCAGCAACTATTATAAGAAGAATAAACTTAGATTTAGAAAGGATATGTGAAAGCACTGATTCGGCAATAGAGTTGTGGCTGAGTAGAGCAAACTACATAGTAGCATTTCTGAAACGAGTATTTTGGGTAGTTTTAAAATTAGATTGGACTGTACATGAGTGGGAATAGTTGGGTGCGAGTGAGGCCAGCCTAGCATGGGCCAGTCTCTTATGCTGATATTTGTCTTAGTGATAGTGGCCCAGCTGTGGGTGTTGCAGCTGACGCTATTACTACCACTGTTTGGGAAGCTCCACCAGTATATTATTAACAGGCCAGGGAACTAATGTTAGCAATCGGCGGGTATTACCTAGATTACAGCGTAGCTGTTGAAATACAGCTTTTGGCCTAGAGAAAACCCACCCTTGCCCCCTACGTCACACCCTTCTCGGTACCCCCCCCCCTCCCTCCACTCCCACACTCCTTCCTCGTCTCTATCTATGAGATAATTCCCAGGTGATAGTAATTCCAGCTCCACTGGAGCGAAACCTTTAAATATGTAATTGTGGCAACAACCAACGAGTATTATAATAAAGACCTTGAAGACCCTGTAGCTACTGGACCCATAGTGAAACGTTTGATGATCTTCAAGAATATATCCCGTTCTGTGTGATGGAATAAGGTAGGGAAAGATAGCCAGCTTTTTGTTCCCACTATAAAACTCTCATATATAATAGGGTAGCAGTACGCTGCTGATGCAGCCTACTTCGTTTAATATAGAAAAAAGGGTTTCCATCTCACACCTGCTGACAAATTCACTGGAGTAAAAACACCCGCTACGGCAGCTCTGATTAATGTTTCTGATTTAGGCAAAGACAGAACACCATAATAAAGGCCGTTGTTGCCGTGTATTCTGCCGCTAATGATAGGAACTGCAGTTAAAAAATAACAGGTGGTGTCTGCAGAGTAGGTCAGGTAATAATAAGGAACTCTTATGTAAATATGGCAGAGCTAAGCGAAATCATGTTAGGTAGCTCGCTTAAAAATTTTGTGATTACTGGCAGCATAACACGGGAAAAATGATCGGGTAATCGATTGGATTAGTAACAAGGTGCTCAAGTGTAGTCATTTGGACCCTTTACTGTAGCCACAGTAATAAGTGTTCAGACATTGTGTCTGTGTAGAATCTCTGAAGCTGGAGGCAAGACGATATAGTGTTTGTAACGCTGGATGCAAGAAGATACAGTGTCTATGATGCTGAAGACAAGAAGATGCAGTCTTTGTGACGATGGACGCAAGAGGATGGTGTCTCTGTGACGCTGAAGGCAGAAGAATATAGTGCTGAGACGCTGGAGGAAGAAGAATACAGTGTCTGTAACGCTTAAGGTAGGAAGATTCAGTGTCTGTGTAGTGTGTGTGACGTTCGAGGGAGATTTTTATGATCACCCTCCGCACTTTTGTAAGAAATTGCTTCACTTAGTGTAGCACTTATTCTGTGCTGCACAAAGTAAAGAATTCCTTGTTGATTACAACAGTTTCAGTCTCTGGCACTCAGTGTTTTCCCTGTATCCTACACCCTGAGCCGCAGCAGTAGCAACAACACAAGCATGGGGAGCAGCCACAACAGCAGTAGCAATACGAACAGAATTAAAATCAGCAGCATTAGCAGCGGCAGCGGAAGAAGAAGCAGCAGAAGCAGAAAGAGCAACAGCAGCAGCAGGGAACAATCTACCAGAGTACTATAAACAAGGACCAAGCAGCGTCCCTGCGGCCCCACAGGAGAAATAATGGTAACATTCTGGTGGTGTTAGTAAGTGATGGGAATTAACGTTGAGGTAGCTCCGTGGTAACGCTGTGGTTAGTGACCCTTGAACGGCAGCCTGTGTGCCTTCGAAATGAGACGGGATCGTTGTTAAAGTAAAGAGAGGTGGTGGTAGGTGACACAGTGTTCGACGATGATAGTAGTCTAGACTAAAGGTCTTCCAAGTACTAGGTGGAAACCCAGTGCAGAGATGTGAGGTTGCAAGCACCACGCAGGACCACCAATAACACTAACCAGGTCAATTACAAATTTATTTATCAGTTTATTTACGTTGTATATTAATAAAGTGAACGAGTTAAGTCAAAAACTCTAAATTAGCTTAGATATTATTTTAGATGCCATCTGAGACTTTTCAGAGGAAACACGGGAATAGCGTCATGAGGGGATTGCGATATTATTGTAATGAGTTGTGTCATAAAACAGTTTTGAAGAACATTGGTACAGACGCACTCATGGGATGCTGTTTTGCATCACACGCACACACACACACACACACTATTTATATATGGAAGAGGTGAATGTATTCAGATATTTAGGAGTGGACGTGTCAGCAGCTGGGTCTATGAAAGATGAGGTGAATCAAAGAAATGACGAGGAGAAAAGGGTGAGTGGTGCACTGAGTAATCTGTGGAGACAAAGAAGTTTGTCCATGGAAGCAAAGAGAGGAATGTATGAGAGTATAGTTATACCAACGCTCTTATTTGGGTGTGAAGCATGGGTGGTGAATGTTGCAACAAAGAGAAGGTTGGAGGCAGAGGAGATATCATGTCTGAGGGCAATGTGTGGTGTGAATATAATGCAGAGAATTCGTAATTTGGAAATTAGGAGGAGATGCGGGATTACCAGAGGGCTGAAGAGGGGTTGTTTAGGTGGTTCGGACATGTAGAGAGGGTGGAATAAAATAGAATGACTTCGAGAGTGTATCAATTTGTAGTGGAGGGAAGACAGGGTAGAGGTAGGGATAGGAAAAGTTGGAGGGAGGGGGTAAAGGAGGTCTTGTGTGCGAAGGGCTTAGACTTCCAGCAAGCATGCGTGAGCGTGTTAGATAGGAGCGAATGGAGACAAATGATTTTTAGGACTTAACGTGCTGTTGGAGTGTGACCAGGGAAATATTTTTGAAGGAATTCAAGGAAACCGGCAGGCCGGACTTGAGTCCTTTAGATGGGAAGTATAGTGCCTACACTCTGAACGAGGGATGTCAATGTTGCAGTTTTATAGCTGTAGTGTAAGCGCACCTCTGGCAAGACAGTGATGGAATGAATGATGGTGAAAATTTTTCTTTTTTCGGGCCACCCTGCCTTGGTGGGAAACGGCCGATGAGTTAATAATATAAATATATATATATATATATATATATATATATATATATATATATATATATATATATATATATATATATATATATATATATATATACGTCAGTAACAACACTGCGACTAGCCAAGGACTCGAACCCATGCTGCTTTAGCCTGCCTCATGGTGGGCGAAAACTCATGACGCCTTAATCCACGGGACCACAAAATCCTTAGGAGTATCGCATCCAGCAGAACTGAATGTTGTACTCGCTACCCAATTTCATTTCATTCTAGTCCCTGTTTGGTGTACTAGTACAACGAGCAGTATTTTATATTATTGTGCCCACGAACAAATGGTATTGATCAATAACAACACTGCGACTAGCCAAGGACTCGAACCCATATATATATATATATATATATATATATATATATATATATATATATATATATATATATATATATATATATATATATATGCAATAAGTTCACAGTAAACAGGTGATTTCAGAATATGCAAATCAACCACTCTGAAAGAATAGAGAAATTCCAAGCGCTTTCGTGTCTACTCACATTATCCTTGATAATGTGAGTAGTCACGAAAGCGCTTGGAATTTCTCTATTCTTTCAGAGTGGTTGTTTTGCATATATATATATATATATATATATATATATATATATATATATATATATATATATATATATATATATATATATATATATATATATATTCGTGCCGAATAGGAAAAACTTGTCAAATATCAAGAACTCATTTAAAATTAAGTACTTTCTAAAATTTTCTCTTATACGTTTAAAGATATATTTTTTCCATTTGCGTTAATGTAAAAATTAATAATTTTGTACCAAAAGAATCTCAGAAAACTTACCTAACCTTATTATAACAAGCGCAATTTAATTTAGCCTAATCCAGCTAAATATATTCTAGATAAGTTTACAGTAATTTAATAATAAACAGACACAATGAAATACATTTTTTTCGTTAGGTTCAGAATGATTTTCGTGATATCATTGTATTCACAAATTTTCTCTTTCCTTATTCGGCAAGGGGAGCGTTGCTATTTAAGCCAAAATCGCACGTTTTACCTATTCGGTACGATATATATATATATATATATATATATATATATATATATATATATATATATATATATATATATATATATATATATATATATATTTATATATATATATATGTATATATATACATATAATGACGCGTGCATGCTTGCGTCCGAGGGTACCTTCAGGAGGGAAGATGCTGTAATAGGATGTAGTCCATTTGGCAATAAGCGTGAACGTCTCTCTGGACGCTTAGTTCAGATAAGTCTTGCATGCTGATCTTATCTCGCCAATGTGTGCACCACTGGAACGAACCCCACTATCGTCACCCCTCTGTAGCAATGCGCCACTAGAACGGACCCAACTATCGTTTCTCTCTGGAACGGATCCCACTCTCTTCACTCTCTGAGACAGTGCCTTACTGGAACGGAACACACACTCATCACCCTCTGAGGCAGTGACTTGCTGGAAGGGAACACGCTCTCGTCAACCTCTGAAGCACTGACTTGGCTGGAACGGAACACACACTCGTCAGCCTCCGAGGCAGTGACTTGCTGGAATGGAACGCATTATCCTCATCCTCTCAGGCAGTGACCTGCTGGAACAGAAAGCACTATCGTCACCCTGTCAGGCAGTGACTTGTTGGAACGGAACGCATATTGTCACCCTCTGAGGTAGTGACTTGTTGGAACTATCCTAACTGTCCTCACAGATACAGATCAACACACAAACACACACACACACACACACACACACACACACACACACACACACACACACACACACACACACACACACACACACACACACACACGAAGACCAGGCATAACTACAAAGGGATCTTGACAGACTGCAGGCCTGGTCCAGAAACTGGCTTTCTGGAGTTCAACCCCACCAAGTGCAAAGTCATGAAGATTGGGGAAGGGCAAAGAAGACTACAGACGGAGAACAGTCTAGGGGGCCCGAGCCTACAAACCTCACTCAAGGAAAAGGATCCTTGTGTGAGTATAACACTGAGAACATCTCCTGAGGCGCACATCAACCAAATAATTGCTGTAGCATACGGGCGCCTAGCAAACCTAAGAACAGCATTCCGACATGTAAATAAGGAACCATTCAGGACCCTGTACTATGTGTACGTTAGGCTCATATTGGAATATGCAGCACCAGTTTGGAACCCTCACCCACCTATGCATGTAGCGAAACTAGAGAAGATGCAGAGGTTTGCAGCAAAACTAGTCCCGGAGCTAAGGGGTATGTCCTACGAGGAGAGGTTAAGGGAAATCGACCTGACGACATTGGAAGACAGGAGAGTTAGGGGGGATATGATAACGGCATATAAAATACTGAGAGGTATAGACAAGGTGGACAGAGACAGGATGTTCCAGAGATGGGACACAGCAACAAGGGGTCACAGTTGGAAGTTGAAGACTTGGATGAACCACAGGGATGTTAGGAAGAATTTCTTCAATCACAGAGTTGTCAGGAAGTGGAATAGCCTGGGTAGTGATGTAGCGGAGGCAGGTTCCATACATAAGTTTAAGAAGAGGTATGATAAAGCTCACGGAGCGGGAAGAATGACCGGGTAGCGGCCAGTTGAAGAGGCGAGGCCAAGAGCTATGCATCGACCTCCGCAACCACAACTAGGTGAGTACACACACGTGTGTGTGTGTGTGTGCGCGCGCGCATGGGCACACTTGTCGTTGGTCGAATGCCTCTTGGGTCGTTGTTAGGTAAGACACATATGCAACAGTTAGGTATCTTTATTTCGAAACGTTTCGCCTACACAGTAGGCTTCTTCAGTCGAGTACAGAAAAGTTGATAGAAGCAGAAGAGACTTGAAGACGATGTAATCAGTCCATCACCCTTAAAGTTTTGAGGTGGTCAGTCCCTCAGTCTGGAGAAGAGCATTGTTCCAAAGTTTGAAATAAAGATACCTAACTGTTGCATATGTGTCTTACCTAACAATCTGTCGGTATTTTATACCATTTTAACGCCTCTTGGGTCACAATGCAAAAGTTGTGTTGTGACACGTGAGTGACTCACAACCCGTATCATATTTATAGACGACCTTTAGGTGTAAACAGACCTTCATAAAGCTCTGTTTAGAGCGAAACAAAACCTGCATATTATAATTTATCTATAAAAGCGAATTTTAAGGGGAAAAGTGAACAAAGATTTAGTATTTTATATGAAATATAAAAACCTCTATATTTCGCAATTTTTCACCTTTTTTTTTTCTTACATTTTTCAGGAAATTTAAGATTTTTTCACTAAAATTAAGATATTCTCTGTTAAAAAGTATACTACATAAGAACATAACATAAGAAAGGAGGAACACTGCAGCAGGCCTGTTGGCCCATACTAGGCAGGTCCTTTACAATTCATCCCACTAACAAAACATTTGACCAACCCAATTTTCAATGCCACCCAAGAAATAAGCTCTGATGTGAAAGTCCCACTCAAATCCAACCCCTCCCACTCATGTACTTATCCAACCTAGATTTGAAACTACCCAAAGTCCCAGCCTCAGTAACCCAACTAGGTAGACTGTTCCACTCATCAACTACCCTATTTCCAAACCAATACTTTCCTATGTCCTTTCTAAATCTAAACTTATCTAATTTAAATCCATTACTGCGGGTTCTCTCTTGGAGAGACATCCTGAAGACCTTATTAATATCCCCTTTATTAATACCTATCTTCCACTTATACACTTCGATTAGGTCTCCCCTCATTCTTCTTCTAACAAGTGAATGTAACTTAAGAGTCTTCAATCTTTCTTCATAAGGAAGATTTCTAATGCTATGTATTAATTTAGTCATCCTGCGCTGAATGTTTTCTAACGAATTTATGTCCATTCTGTAATATGGAGACCAGAATTGAGCTGCATAATCTAGGTGAGGCCTTACTAATGATGTATAAAGCTGCAGTATGACCTCTGGACTTCTGTTGCTTACACTTCTTGATATAAATCCCAGTTATCTATTTGCCTTATTACGTACGCTTAGGCATTGCTGTCTTGGTTTAAGGTTGCTGCTCACCATAACCCCCAAGTCCTTTTCGCAATCTGTATGGCTAAGTTCTACATCATTTAACTTATAAGTGCTAGGGTTATGGACACTCCCGAGCTTCAGAACCTTGCATTTATGTACATTGAACTGCATCTGCCACTTTTCTGACCAAGAATATAGTTTGTTTAAATCCTCCTGAAGTTCCCTAACGTCTACGTTTGAATCAATTATCCTACCTATCTTTGTGTCATCGGCGAATTTGCTCATATCACTAGTAATTCCCTCATCAAGGTCATTGATATATATTATAAACAACAACGGGCCCAAGACTGATCCCTGTGGAACGCCACTTGTTACAGATCCCCACTCGGATTTAACCCCATTTATGGACACTCTCTGCTTCCTGTCTGTGAGCCATGACTCGATCCATGAGAGCACTTTTCCCCCAATGCCATGAGCTGCCACTTTCTTTAACAGTCTTTGGTGCGGAACTCTATCAAAAGCCTTACTAAAATCTAAGTAAATAATATCAAACTCTTTATCGTGGTCAACAGCCTCAAAAGCTTTACTGAAGAAAGTTAATAAATTAGTTAGACAAGACCGGCCTCTTGTGAATCCATGCTGAGTATCATTAATCAGGCTATGCTTATCGAGATGGCTTCTTATAATCTCAGCTATAATTGACTCTAGTAATTTGCCTACAATTGAGGTCAGGCTTATTGGGCGGTAATTTGACGGTAACGACTTGTCCCCTGTTTTAAAAATAGGAACTACATTAGCCATCTTCCACATATCAGACACCACACCTGTTTGAAGAGATAAATTAAAAATATTAGTTAATGGTTCACAGAGTTCCATTTTGCATTCCTTAAGAACCCTTGAAAAAACCTCATCAGGACCCGGCGACTTATTTTGCTTCAGTCTGTCTATCTGCTTCACAACCATTTCACTAGTGACTGTGATGTTACATAATTTATCTTCTTCTAGCCCACTATAAACATTAATTACTGGAATATTGTTAGTGTCTTCCTGTGTAAAAACCGAGAGAAAATAATTATTTAAAATCGAGCACATTTCATTCTCTTTGTCAGTAAGATGCCCATAGTTATTTTTAAGGGGACCTATCTTATCTCTAACTTTTGTTCTATAGACCTGGAAAAAACTTTTTGGGTTAGTTTTAGAATCCCTAGCAACTTTAATTTCATAGTCCCTTTTAGCTTTTCTCATCCCCTTTTAATGTCCCTCTTAATGTCAATATACTGATTCATAAGATGACCCTCACCTCTTTTGATACGCCTATAAATTCCTTTCTTATGCCCTAGTAGATATTTGAGCCTATTATTCATCCATTTTGGGTCATTTCTATTTGATCTAATTTCTTTATACAGGATAAAAATTCTTTGAGCAGCATGTATAGTGTTCAGAAAACTGTCATATTGATAGCTCTCTTCGTTACCCCAGTCAACAGATGATAAGTGTTCTCTAAGCCCATCGTAATCTGCTAAGCGAAAACCTGGGACTGTTACTGAGTTATCGCTACTATCGTACTTCCATTCAATGCTAAATGTAATTGATTTGTGGTCACTAGCACCCAGTTCCTCTGAAATTTCTAAATTTTTAACAAGGGATTCATTGTTTGCCAGAACTAAGTCAAGCAGGTTATTTCCCCTTGTTGGTTCTGTCACAAACTGCTTCAAAAAACAATCCTGAACTACTTCTAAGAAGTCGTATGATTCTAAATTCCCTGTCAAGATATTCCAATCAATATGACTAAAGTTAAAGTCTCCTACAATTACTACATTATCGTGCCTTGTGGCCTTAACAATTTCCTCCCATAGTAGTCTCCCTTGGTCCCTATCTAAGTTTGGGGGACGGTATATCACTCCTAAAATCAGTTTTTCATGCCCCTCTGAAAATTCTATCCAAACAGACTCTGTATGTGTTACTTCAGACTTAATACCCGTTTTTATGCAACAGTTCAAGCGATCTCGGACATACAATGCCACCCCACCCCCCTTCCCGATACTTCTGTCTACTTGGAACAATTTAAAACCCTGAATGTGACATTCCGCAGGCATGTCCCGACTTTTTGAATTAAACCACGTCTCAGTTAAGGCAAATACATCAATGTTACCTGCACTAGCAACTAATCTCAACTCGTCCATCTTATTCCTAGCACTACGGCTATTAGCATAATAAACATTGAAAGACTCTCCTTTCTCTTTACCCTTCCTGCTCATTTCTGTTTTTCTACTAAATCTATTACTGTCCTTATCACCCATTGTCACTGGCTTTTCAATATCTACCTCGTTCTGCTTATTACTAGTTCCCTTAGAACTCATAATATTACTACACTGGCACTTCACTGTTTTCCTGCCAAAACCCGTACCACTAACTATTCCTAGTTTAAAGTCCTAACAGCTCCCTCCACTGCAGTTGCCAGTGCTACCACCCCAGACCTAGATAAGTGAACCCCATCCCTGGCATACATGTCATTTCTGCCATAGAAGAGGTCCCCGTTGTCAATGAATGTTACCGCATTTTCCTTACAGTATTTGTCCAGCCAGCAATTGACACCAATTCCCTTGGACAACCATTCATTTCCAACTCCTCTCCTTGGCAAAATACCACATATGACAGGGTTCCCACCCTTCCTCCTAATTATTTCTATTGCTAACCTATACCTGCTAATCAGGTCTTCACTCCTACGTCTGCCAACATCGTTGCCTCCTGCACTGAGACAGATAATAGGATTGCTCCCATTACCTCTCATGATGTCATCCAGACGGCTAACAATATCCTCCATCCCAGCCCCAGGAGCGCAAACCCTCTGTCTCCTACTCCTGTCCTTCAAGCAGAACGCCCTAACCATATACCTAACTTGGCTATCACCAACAACAACAATATTCTTACCTTCCTTGGTGTCGTTCGTCGTGACGTTCCCAGTAGTCGACTCACATTCGTCGGGTAGCACTGAGAATGTATTAGATGTTTCCACAACAGTTTCCACGGCAGTCTCTTTCTTCTTCATCGTTTCTACCTTTCCATTCGTCTTCTTGATCGTCAACTTCGTTCCCTGCTGTCCAGCCACTGACCAGTTTCCTTTCTTGACCTGAGGACTCAAAACAGGACTATTACGAATCTTCTTGTTTTCCTCGGTCAGTCGCCGAATTTCCATCTTCGCCATCCTCAATTCTTCCATTAGCTGTTGGTAAAGTTGCTCGATGGAGGGCATCTTGCTTCAATTTGTAGAGAGCGCGCAAACAGGTCTTCACAGAGCTAAGTACACGTCACCACTGAGCTAAGTACACGTCACCACTGGTGGGTAAGAATTGCCTCTGAAACATAGCTTCACTCCTGTACTGTGGTCAGTTGCTGCATGAAATAACCTGTTGCCATTAATAATAATAACACTATTTTTTTTTTATTTTCCGAAAGTGCACAATAATTTGAAAGCATGCAAAGCATTTCGTGCAAAGTTTGAAAACAGAGACACACGCTATTTTAAAATCTCCTATTGGAGCAAGATATTCCTTTGAGTAATGCTTGATCAAGCAATGGAATCGATGAAAGGTGTACACAGAGCGAAACTCTGTCCCCGGCGAAAGCTTCTTTTGGCACTTGTGCCAGAAGAAGATTCTACTCTCCTCCCCCGTCCCTGGACGGGGCAGGAGAGTAGAATTAAGAGGAGACGGACTCGAGTAAGAACATAAGAACATAAGAACGAAGGAACACTGCAGAAGGCCTACTGGCCCATGCGAGGCAGGTCCAAGTCTCCTACCGGCTTAAGCCAAAGCACCCAACCTAACAGGTCAGGTCACATTGACTTAAGGGAGGAACACGGCAACCGACCTGTTAGCACAAGCTATCAGGTCTAACTCACACCCACCCACATCTACTCATGTATTTATCCAACCTATTTTTAAAGCTACACAACGTTCTGGCCTCTATAACGGTACTTGGGAGTTTGTTCCACTCATCCACAACTCTATTACCAAACCAGTACTTTCCTATATCCTTCCTGAATCTGAATTTTTCCAACTTAAAACCATTGCTGCGAGTCCTGTCTAGGCTAGATATTTTCAGCACACTATTTACATCCCCTTTATTTATTCCTGTCTTCCACTTATACACCTCAATCATATCCCCCCTAATTCTACGTCTTTCCAGAGAGTGCAGTTTCAGGGCCCTTAGTCTATCCTCATAGGGAAGGTTTCTGATACATGGGATCATCTTTGTCATCCTCCTTTGTACATTTTCCAGAGAATTTATATCCATTCTGTAATACGGTGACCAAAACTGTGCAGCATAATCTAAATGAGGCCTAACCAAGGATGTATAGAGTTGAAGAACAACCTGAGGACTCCTATTATTTATGCTTCTTGATATGAAGCCAAGGATTCTATTAGCTTTATTGCGAACACTTATGCACTGTTGTCTTGGTTTCAGATTACTGCTAACCAGAACTCCTAAATCTTTTTCGCAATCCGTAATATTAAGATCTACATTATTTAGTTTATATGTGGCATGGTTATTGTCCTGTCCAACATTTAGAACTTTGCATTTGTCTATATTAAACTGCATCTGCCACTTCTCCGACCACTGCATCAGTCTATTCAAATCTTCCTGGAGTGCTCGAATGTCCTCGTCAGAATGAATTCGACGGCCTATTTTGGTGTCATCGGCAAACTTGCCGATGTCGCTCTTTATGCCCTCATCTATGTCGTTTATGTAGATTGTGAACAGCAGGGGGCCCAACACTGACCCCTGTGGAACACCGCTCGTGACGCTTCCCCACTCTGATTTCTCCCCATTTATGCAAACTCTCTGCTGCCTATTGAGAAGAGGATGAAAAAAGGAATGATGAAGATAAAGTGAGACGGAAGTGTTATTATTATTATTATCATTATTATTATTATTATTATTATTATTATTATTATTATTATTGTTATTATTGTTATTATTATTATTATGTGGGAATCGCTAAACTCGTAGGAGTCATACAGTGCCTGAGGAATGGGAGATAATCAGGTTTGTCCAGAGGAATGGAAAAGCAACTCCTCTTTTTTACATCCAGTGCCCATCACCAGCATCTAAGCACCCCTTCCCCAATTCCATTTAGTGAATGAAAGGGGAGATAAAAATGCTAAGAGCAAAAGGATAATTATGTTAACTCTGTTTAATATAAGCACTGTGGAGAGATACTTGTGAGCTCGTTTCGCTCTACATAAAGCGAAACGAAGTTAATTACGGAGCCTTTGCGTAGGTTAGGAGTTTTGAGAGTAATTTTCTTCGTACTCTGTTCCAGGTATACCTAGTGTATACCTGGAGAGAGTTTCGGGGGATCAACGCCCCCGCGGCCCGATTTGTGACCAGGCCTTCTGATGCATCAGGCTGTTATTGCTGGCCTTACGCAGAGTGACGTACGAACTACATTCCAACTGATCAGGCACTGACTATAGGTGCCTGTCCAGCGCCTTCTTGAAGACAGTTGAGTGCTCTGCGTACTCAAGCGTCTGTCACTACTGAGTACTCGCGTATCTGTCTAATGGCAATGTGTGGTGTAAATATTATGCAGAGAATTCGGAGTGTGGAAATTAGGAGGAGGTGTGGAGTTACTAAAAGTATTAGTCAGAGGGCTGTTGACGTGGTTTGGTCATTTAGAGAGAATGGACCAAAGAAGAAAGACTTGGAGAGCATATAACTCTGTAGGGGAAGGAAGGCTGGAAAAGGTTGGAGGGGGGGGATGGCTAAAGGAGGTTTTGTGGGCGAGGAACTTGGACTTCCAGCAAGCATTTGCAAGCATGTTAGATAGCAGTGAATGGAGGCGAATGGTTTTTGGGACCTGACTAACTGTTGGAGTGTGAACAGGATAATATTTTGTGAAAGGGATTCAGGGTAACGGGTTAGCCGGACTTGAGTCCTAGAAATGGGAAGTACAATGCCTGCACTTTAAAGGAGGGGTTTGGGATATTGGCAGTTTGGAGGTTAACTTTTAAACTGTCGTATCTGAGCACCTCTGCAAAGACATTGATTATATATGAGGTGAAAGTGTTGAATGATGATGAAAGCATTTTGTTTTTTGGGATTTTTTTTCTTTCTGGGTCACCCTGCCTCGGTAGGAGACGACCGGCTTGTTCAATATATATATATATATATATATATATATATATATATATATATATATATATATATATATATATATATATATATATATATATATATAATGTATATATATATATATATACAGTAGTGTAAAGCACTCTTCTGGCAAGACAGTGATGGAGTGAATGATGGTGAAAGTTTTTCTTTTTCGGGCCACCCTGCCTTGGTGAGAATCGGCCAGTGTGTTAATAATAAAAATATATATATACGTATATATATATATATATATATATATATATATATATATATATATATATATATATATATATATATATATATATATATATATATATATATATATATATATATATATATATATATATATATATATATATATATATATATATATATATATATTTAATTATTTCCCAGTAAAAGTAGGCCTTAGACAAGGATGTGTGATGTCACCGTGGTTGTTCAATATATTTATAGATGGGGCTGTAAGAGAAGTAAATGCGAGGGTCTTGACAAGAGGCGTGGAGTTAAAAGATAAAGAATCACACACAAAGTGGGAGTTGTCACAGCTGCTCTTTGCTGATGACACTGTGCTCTTGGGAGATTCTGAAGAGAAGTTGCAGAGATTGGTGGATGAATTTGGTAGGGTGTGCAAAAGAAGAAAATTAAAGGTGAATACAGGAAAGAGTAAGGTTATGAGGATAACAAAAAGATTAGGTGATGAAAGATTGAATATCAGATTGGAGGGAGAGAGTATGGAGGAGGTGAATGTATTCAGATATTTGGGAGTGGACGTGTCAGCGGATGGGTCTATGAAAGATGAGGTGAATCATAGAATTGATGAGGGAAAAAGAGTGAGTGGTGCACTTAGGAGTCTGTGGAGACAAAGAACTTTGTCCTTGGAGGCAAAGAGGGGAATGTATGAGAGTATAGTTTTACCAACGCTCTTATATGGGTGTGAAGCATGGGTGATGAATGTTGCAGCGAGGAGAAGGCTGGAGGCAGTGGAGATGTCATGTCTGAGGGCAATGTGTGGTGTGAATATAATGCAGAGAATTCGTAGTTTGGAAGTTAGGAGGAGGTGTGGGATTACCAAAACTGTTGTCCAGAGGGCTGAGGAAGGGTTGTTGAGGTGGTTCGGACATGTAGAGAGAATGGAGCGAAACAGAATGACTTCAAGAGTGTATCAGTCTGTAGTGGAAGGAAGGCGGGGTAGGGGTCGGCCTAGGAAAGGTTGGAGGGAGGGGGTAAAGGAGGTTTTGTGTGCGAGGGGCTTGGACTTCCAGCAGGCGTGCGTGAGCGTGTTTGATAGGAGTGAATGGAGACAAATGGTTTTTAATACTTGACGTGCTGTTGGAGTGTGAGCAAAGTAACATTTATGAAGGGGTTCAGGGAAACCGGCAGGCCGGACTTGAGTCCTGGAGATGGGAAGTACAGTGCATGCACTCTGAAGGAGGGGTGTTAATGTTGCAGTTTAAAAACTGTAGTGTAAAGCACCCTTCTGGCAAGACAGTGATGGAGTGAATGATGGTGAAAGTTTTTCTTTTTCGGGCCACCTTGCCTTAGTGGGAATCGGCCAGTGTGATAATAAAATATATATATATATATATATATATATATATATATATATATATATATATATATATATATATATATATATATATATATAGGGAGGTACCACCTCTAGAACTGTCATAGGGACCCTCATCCTCAGAGAAAAGAATAAACTTGCTTCAGGGAAAACTCAAGGTTCTCCCTGAAGCTGTTTGAGAATTTTCTCCTACCACCCCCTATATTTCCATTATGTATTATTTAAAGACAAAATACATTGGCCAAACATTCACCAAAATATATCAGAAAGTAAAACAACATAGGTAACTCAGAGCTACATCTCGAATACTTCGTCCAGCTCCCCTGCGGTGGGCCGCGTGCCCAGAATGCTGCAGGCATTTCCTCTCTGGATCGCAACACTGAGTTTCTGAAAGAGGAAGCTGGTCGCCCTGTGGTCCTTGGTTTCTATGATGAGCTTTTCAACCAGCTCTTTGAGGAACTTTAGAGCACACTTGCCCCATGCTCCAAGGGTCTCCGACCCTATTGGAATGAAGTTATAGCAAGGGGGAAGGTCTTCATATTTTCGGATCTTCTGGGTCTCCCTGTGGCTGGCAGCTCCACCCCCTTCCACTACAGAGTATGGCAAGTAGGTGTCTGCCAATGTGGCAGCACAGGTGTAGTCCCAGGCAATCTGCTTTTCATCCTTCCAGGGTAGCATAGTGGCTCCATCAGGACGCTTTTGACTTCCATCAGACCTCTGTACTTGGGGTTCCCGTTGAGCTGGGCAACGGGCTGTGGCGAGGCTTCTCTTTATTATGTCATTGATCTCCTCATGTCTGGCATACTTCCCTTCTGCTGTGTGGCACACGAGACCATGAAGTCCGACTTGATTAGCTGTCGCCCTGCCGCAAATACACCTATGTTCGGTGAGGATGGGGGCTGCTAGGCGAAGAGCAACACCAATCCGAATGGCCTGTGGGTCGAGACGGGTGCCCAGGGAAGAATTGGGAACAGCTAACAGGAAATCTCCTGAGTGTGGTGCCTTCACTGCCAGGAGACGAGCTTTGTTCTTTCCTGAAGCATTGGAGAGCATTGTGTTGGCGATTTTTTCCATGATCGGTTTGTCCCAGTGGGACTGTTTGTGCTGTGTGGGAGGAGCTGGTCTACTGGAGGAGTCTGTAAGGGTGTCCCACCGAATCGCTGCTTCAGTAAACCTGGGGTCTTGAGCTCCTACCAAGTCTCTCAAGCGTTCGGGCACTATCTTCTTGACTAATGCACTGGAAGCCAAACACGAAGACAGAAAAGCAGGTAAAGCAACATGCGTTGCTTTACGCACCCCTATACCTCCCAGTCGCACTGGGAGGGTTGCCTGATCCCATTGCTCATCCTCTAGTGACAGGTTCAGTGCCTTCTTAAAAGTTGATCTCAGGTGTGCGTCATATTCATCGAGTGTTGGGTTGTCAAAAGAGGGTGCACACCTCAAGAAGTAAGTGAGTCTTGGCATAGTAAGACACCTTGTGAGGAGATACAGAGCATCATGGGCATCAAGATCGCTTATTCTCTCCTTCATTCTCATCAGGTCATTCAATTTGTCCCTGAGGACAGTATCGATGGCCTGGTGACCCAGCGGTGCCCCCAAGAGGGTACTGTTGGACTGAGTTGTAGTTGAGACTTCCGGGAGGATTCTTCGCACAGCATTGATTATTTCCTGGTTCGCTGTGATGATTTCACACTTGGAGGGATTGAGGATGAGTCCCAAGTGTTCTCCCTGTGTTTTCACCAGTTGTAGGTCCCCCACGAGGGACTCTTCAGTACCTGCCAGAGTGCCGTCATCCAGGTACCAGATATTGAGCTCACTGCGTAGGCTGGAAGTTAGTTCTCTTACTGCCAAGCAGAAGAGAAGTGGAGCGAGTGGGTCACCCTGCAGAACACCCTCTGATGATTGAATTTCATGTTCTCCAAACAAAAGAATTGAGGGTTTGCTGTAGCCGGCTGAAATGAAGGGAAAGAGACTGGGGAACCGAACCCGAACAGCTGGCAAAACAGCATCTCTTCACCATATTAAAGGCATTTCTAAAATCAAGTTTGACTAGGGCCTTGTCTTCTGGTAGGTCCCTGATGTAGGCCCTTGCCGCATGAGCTGCATCTTCACTGCCTTGAGAGACCCCAAAGCCCAGTTGGTGTGGCTGGAGTAAAGTGGCAGCTTCTAGGCGAATGTTTCTCACTGCTGCTTTGGCAACGAGACGGCGAAGAGTGTTTCCAACTGCAATGAGTCTGATTCCCCCATCCCTCTTCTTCAAAGCACATAGTGAGGCTCCAAAAAAGAAAGGTTTAATTTCTTCTGGGATTCGCCCAGCCAGGCAATTGTTGACGAAAGTTGTTAACTCGGTGAGAAGAATTGATGCAGATTCACCGAGTACTGGATTTACCATTTCTTTGAGGTGCTGAGGTCGAGTTCCAGTGTAACCTCCTGCAGATCCTGCTGGAAATGACACGATCGCCTTATAGACTTCCGATTCTGGCAAAATTAATTGTTCAGTGATGGGGTCTTCCTCAGGGTTGTCGTTGATGGCTATGGTGTCCCTGGTTGGATGCTTGTCTCTTAGTGCTTGGGCCGTGGTCTCATCCTTGGGGGCTACAGTGTCGTCACTTGTAATTATTCTTATTGCTCCAACTGTGTTACCTTCTTTAATTTTTTTTGCTAACTTGTGCGCAGATTTTCTCGTTTTCAGTAGGACTTTTCTTGGGTCTGCCTCTTTGATTCCCGCGATGATGGGGCAGAGGGACACAGTTATCCGTTCTTGGGTAGTTGCGCACTGCCTTGATAACTGACGTGGTTAGCAGTTTGCCTCGTCTTTCAGGAACTGCAGGACAGACATTGCCGAACAAGAGAAGGTTGCGCCATGCTTGGATGGTGCCTCGGGCTTCTAAGTTGGTGGAACCTCCATTCACCCGCTTAAGAAGGTCTGAATTTCCCTGCTGCATATGGGCGAGCCGCTTTAGGGATGTGGGACAGTGTACTGCTAGCACTGGATTTGAATGCCAACAGAAGGTTATCGCAAGTGACGACGTTGCCATTGGAATTGTCATCTGCCTGTGGAGGCTGTGGGCTGCTCTCTGCTGGGGGCATATGTGATCCCGCACACCCATTGTGTGCACGAATACGGCCGTCCCTGTTGCGTGCTCGAAACTCTCCACACACCTGACATGTGCCTCTTCTTTCATTGTTGGGTGCATTGTTTCCCTGGCTTTGTGGCTGGCTGGCTTCATCGTCTGCCATACCTCAAACTGTGTGATAAGCCCAAGCTGAAGGGAAAATGGCGCATGGCACATTCCGCATGTGGTTCATTGTGGTGGTGGGGGGGGGGGAGGAGAGGGGTGTCCAGTCCTTGTGGTGGGCGGTGTAAGTAAGTAAGTAATGGTGGAAGAAAGGGAGGAGTGGAGGATGTGTGCTGAGGCGGAGTAGGGCACTCCCTCCCAGGACAGGTCACTATACACCACGATGCTCAGTGCACATGTTACTATACACCACTATGCTCTGTGCACAGCCCCCACTATCAACGACACACCGCTATACACTTCACATGCTATGCACATACCATGCACATATATATATATATATATATATACATTTATATATATATATATATACATTTATATATATATATATATATATATATATATATATACATTTATATATATATATATATATACATTTATATATATATATATATATACATTTATATATATATATATATATACATTTATATATATCACTCCTATACGCTATATATATATATATATATATATATATATATATATATATATATATATATATATATATATATATATGTGTGTGTGTGTGTGTGTGTGTGTGTGTGTGTGCAATAAGATCACAGTAAACAGGTGACTTCAAAATATGCAAAACAACCACTCTGAAAGAATAGAGAAATTCCAAGCGCTTTCGTGACTACTCACATTATCAAGGAACTATGAAAGTAAAGCATCCAAGGAAGCTATATAAGGGGTCTGTCCAGCACCTCACTATCAGATCCCACCACGGTTAAACACCTGACGCGCGCCGACCCAACTTGGATAGGTCCTTTGCACAACTCACCCACAAACTATTCTACCCAAGAAAATTTAAAATTTATTATTCGTCCAGTGTATTAAATTCTTCCCAAATTCTATTAATTATAAATGGATCTAATTTATATAAACCTAACGAAATATTCATATTATTGTCAAAACTGCTTTTTATGAAACAAGATTCAATTATATTCCTGTCGACCATGGACTTGCTTGATACTACTTTCTCAACTTTTTGAAAATGAATTGGATGGTTAAAATCTCTTACATGAATAAATAGAGCATTGGAATCTTGTCCAGTTCTAATGCTATATTTATGTTGTTTTAATCTTAGTTCGAGATTTTTACCAGTTTGACCGTAATAAACTTTATCGCAAATTTTACAAGGAATCTTATAGACACATCCATCAGCATTTTGGGGGGAATTCTTTATCAAAAGTTTTTTTACTGTATCAAGATTTTTGAATATAACTTTAATATTAAAAGTCTTAAGAAGAGAAGGCATATCAACCAAGTTTTCATGGTAAGGGAGAACCAACATATTTTTAGTTGAATAAGGCTGGTTGTCCCTTTTTGGATTGTAAAAAGTATTTCTAGCAACTTTAAAAGATTTATCAATTACATTTCTTGGGTATTTTAAATCATTACCTATTTCATAAATTTTGGATGTTTCCTCATCTATGAACTCAGGACTACAAATTCGTAAAGCTAAACGAATGTTAATGAATGTTCTCGATAAGCTTTCCTAATCATATATCTTTTGTTTCACAGTTTTCTTCTGCACTGATCAAGTCCCACAAGTTAAAAACTCGACTAAATTTTTAAAAAAAAAATTTAAATGAACAAGTTCTGCCCAAGTCTCTTTTACCCAATAGACTCCTTGACATGAGAGATCGTCCTTTTGATGATTTTATGAGAATTATTCTTCAGAAACATATTGAAATAACTAAAATACAGGAGAAGGAAGCATTCAAAATATTGAGAAACAAAAAATACTCTTTTAATCAGGCCATTCCATCAGAATGGAAACACAGTATGTTGGATCATTGCTATAATAAACTCAGAAGAATTTGTAATGAACTCAAGAGCAAACTACAAAGAAAATTAGACATTTTAATTGAAAATAGTGATTGGACAAAGCATGCTAATAACAATTTTGTAATTAATTTATCAGATGAAATTTTAGACAAACTTAAAACTGCTGCTCTAGGTTTTGGCCTAATTTTTGCAACTTCAAAAAAACTTAATAATGTTGAAATTGCAAAAGCCTTTTGTAACTTTGAAAAAAATTTTCTGATTTATCCTCTGATGAAATTAATATTAGTAAAGGAATGGTATATAGCTCTATGTTAAAACCAAACATTCCCAATTGCCCTCAAAGATTCTTTAAGTCTTATGATACACTTAATAACAATAAAAATTTGCGCCTTACTAAAGCAGACAAAATAAATGCAATAGTAATTATGAAAGAAAATGATTACCAAGAAAAAATGAATAATCTCTTAGATGATACTGAAACCTATTCTAAACTTAGGAAAAATCCCCTAGAAACCGTTAACAGCAATTTCAATAAAACAATAAAACTTCTACTGAAAGGCAAAGATGAATTAGTCAAACAATTTGCTTCCACTAATCCATCTTTACCTTACATGTATGGACTAATAAAAACACACAAACCAGGGAATCCAGTCAGACCAATTATTAGCTCCATAGGGTCAGTTTCATATAAATTATCCAAATGGCTTGTTGATATTTTGACCCCTATTGTTGGCAAAATTTCTAACTTTAATGTTAAAAACAACATAGACTTGGTTGATAAATTAAGCTCCTTGACTGACTTAAATGATTTTAACATGGTTAGTTTTGATGTTAATTCCTTGTTTACGAAAGTTCCTGTTGCTGATTTATTAAGTTTCTTATCTGAAGAACTCGTTAACTATGATTTACCATTGCCAGTTCCTACTATCATTAAACTTATTAAATTTTGCATTGTTGATGCAAAATTTGTATATAATGATAAGTTTTACACTCAGAAGTTTGGTATGGCAATGGGAAATCCTCTTTCACCTGTTCTTAGTAACCTATACATGGAATTTTTTGAAACAAGGTTGCTTAAGACAATCCTCCCTAATAGAGCTAAATGGTTCAGATATGTTGATGATATTTTGTGTCTTATGCCCAAAAATGTAGATATACACCATTTCCTTTGAAAATTAAATAGCTTAGCCCATTCTATAAACTTTACTGTTGAGTTTGAAGAAAATAACTCATTGCCTTTTCTAGATGTTGTAATTATTAAGGGTAATAATGAATTCAAATTTAAAATTTACAGAAAACATACAAATAACTGTTCCTATGTCCACTATTATTCCTCGCATCAAGATAGAGTCAAACTGTCTGTTTTCTCATCAATGTTTTTGAGAGCTTTACGAATTTGTAGTCCTGAGTTCATAGATGAGGAAATATCCAAAATTTATGAAATAGGTAATGATTTAAAATACCCAAGAAATGTAATTGATAAATCTTTTAAAGTTGCTAGAAATACATTTTACAATCCAAAAAGGGACAACCAGCCTTATTCAACTAAATATATGTTGGTTCTCCCTTACCATGAAAACTTGGTTGATATGCCTTCTCTTCTTAAGACTTTTAATATTAAAATTGTATTCAAAAATCTTGATACAGTAAAAAAACTTTTGATAAAGAATTCCCCCCAAAATGCTGATGGATGTGTCTATAAGATTCCTTGTAAAATTTGCGATAAAGTTTATTACGGTCAAACTGGTAAAAATCTCGAACTAAGATTAAAACAACATAAATATAGCACTAGAACTGGACAAGATTCCAATGCTCTATTTATTCATGTAAGAGATTTTAACCATCCAATTGATTTTCAAAAAGTTGAGAAAGTAGTATCAAGCAAGTCCATGGTCGACAGGAATATAATTGAATCTTGTTTCATAAAAAGCAGTTTTGACAATAATATGAATATTTCGTTTGGTTTATATAAATTAGATCCATTTATAATTAATAGAATTTGGGAAGAATTTAATAATACACTGGACAAATAATAATTTTTAAATTTTCTTGGGTAGAATAGTTTGTGGGTGAGTTGTGCAAAGGACCTATCCAAGTTGGGTCGGCGCGCGTCAGGTGTTTAACCGTTGTGGGATCTGATAGTGAGGTGCTGGCCAGACCCCTTATATAGCTTCCTTGGATGCTTTACTTTCATAGTTCCTTGATAATGTGAGTAGTCACGAAAGCGCTTGGAATTTCTCTATTCTTTCAGAGTGGTTATTTTGCATACATATATATATATATATATATATATATATATATATATATATATATATATATATATATATATATATATATATTGAGTTAAACAAGTTAAGAAAGCCTAGGAAATATGGATTTCTCAGTTAAAAACAGAGTAGGGGAGTTAGTAGATGGGGAGAGGGAGGTATTAGGTAGATGGCGAGAATATTTTGAGGAACTTCTAAATGTTAAGGAAGAAACAGAGGCAGTAATTTCATGCACTGGTCAAGGAGGTATACCATGTTTTAGGAGTGAAGAAGAGCAGAATGTAAGTGTGGGGGAGGTACGTGAGGCATTACGTAAAATGAAAGGGGGTAAAGCAGCTGGAACTGATGGGATCATGACAGAAATGTTAAAAGCAGGGGGGGGGGGATATAGTGTTGGAGTGGTTGGTACTTTTATTTAATAAATGTATGAAAGAGGGGAAGGTACCTAGGGATTGGCGGAGAGCATGTATAGTCCCTTTATATAAAGGGAAAGGGGACAAAAGAGACTGTAAAAAAATTAGAGGAATAAGTTTACTGAGTATACCATGACAAGTGTACGGTAGGGTTATAATTAAAAGAATTAGAGGTAAGACAGAATGTAGGATTGCAGATGAGCAAGGAGGTTTCAGAGTGGGTAGGGGATGAGCAGATCAAGTGTTTACATTGAAGCATATACGTGAACAGTATTTAGATAAAGGTACGGAAGTTTTTATTTCATTTATGGATTTAGAAAAAGCATATGATAGAGTGGATAGAGGAGCAATGTGGCAGATGTTGCAAGTATATGGAATAGGTGGTAAATTATTAAATGCTGTGAAGAGTTTTTATGAGGATAGTGAGGCTCAGGTTAGGGTGTGTAGAAGAGAGGGAGACTACTTCCAGGTAAAAGTAGGTCTTAGACAGGGATGTGTAATGTCACCATGGTTGTTTAATATATTTATAGATGGGGTTGTAAAGGAAGTAAATGCTAGGGTGTTCGGGAGAGGGGTGGGATTAAATTTTGAGGAATCAAATTCAAAATGGGAATTGACACAGTTACTTTTTGCTGATGATACTGTGCTTATGGGAGATTCTAAAGAAAAATTGCAAAGGTTAGTGGATGAGTTTGGGAATGTGTGTAAAGGTAGAAAGTTGAAAGTGAACATAGAAAAGAGTAAGGTGATGAGGGTGTCAAATGATTTAGATAAAGAAAAATTGGATATCAAATTGGGGAGGAGGAGTATGGAAGAAGTGAATGTTTTCAGATACTTGGGAGTTGACGTGTCGGAGGATGGATTTATGAAGGATGAGGTTAATCATAGAATTGATGAGGGAAAAAAGGTGAGTGGTGCATTGAGGTAAATGTGGAGTCAAAAAACGTTATCTATGGAGGCAAAGAAGGGAATGTATGAAAGCATAGTAGTACCAACACTCTTATATGGGTGTGTAGCTTGGGTGGTAAATGCACCAGCGAGGAGACGGTTGGAGGCAGTGGAGATGTCCTGTTTAAGGGCAATGTGTGATGTAAATATTATGCAGAAAATTCGGAGTGTGGAAATTAGGAAAAGGTGTGGCGTTAATAAAAGTATTAGTCAGAGGGCAGAAGAGGGGTTGTTGAGGTGGTTTGGTCATTTAGAGAGAATGGATCAAAGTAAAATGACATGGAAAGCATATAAATCTATAAGGGAAGGAAGACGGGGTAGGGGTCGTCCTCGAAAGGGTTGGAGAGAGGGAGTAAAGGAGGTTTTCTGGGCTCTGGTGGCCTGGTGGTTAACGCTCTCGCTTCACACGGTGATGGCCTGGGTTCGATTCCCAGCAAGAATAGAAACATTGGACGTGTTTCTTTCCACCTGTTGTCTATGTTCCCCTTCAGTAAAATGGGTACCTGGGTGTTAGTCGACTGGTGTGGGTCGCATCCTGGGACACTGACCTAAGGAGGCCTGGTCACAGACCGGGCCGCGGGGGCGTTGACCCCCGGAACTCTCTCCAGGTAAACTCTCCAGGAAAGGGGCTTGGGCTTCCAGCAAGCGTGCGTGAGCGTGTTAGATAGGAGTGAATGGAGACGAATGGTACTTGGGACCTGACGATCTGTTGGAGTGTGAGCAGGGTAATATTTAGTGAAGGGATTCAGGGAAACCGGTTATTTTCATATAGTCGGACTTGAGTCCTGGAAATAGGAAGTACAGTGCCTGCACATTAAAGGAGGGGTTTGAAATATTGGCAGTTTGGAGGGATATGTTATGTATCTTTATATGTGTATGCTTCTAAACTGTTGTATTCTGAGCACCTCTGCAAAAACAGTGATAATGTGCGAGTGTGGTGAAAGTGTCGAATGATGATGAAAGTATTTTCTTTTCGGGGATTTTCTTTCTTTTTTTTGGGTCACCCTGCCTCGGTGGGAGACGGCCGACTTGTTGAAAAAAAAATATATACATTTATATATACAGGTGATTTCAGAATATGCAAAACAACCACTGTGAAAGAATAAAGAAATTCCAAGCGTTTTCGTGACTACTCACATTATCATAATGTGAGTAGTCACGAAAGCGCTTGGAATTTCTCTATTCTTTCACAGTGGTTGTTTTGCATATATATATATATATATATATATATATATATATATATATATATATATATATATATATACATATATATATGTATATACATATATATATATATATATATATATATATATATATATATATATATATATATATATATATATATATATATATATATATGTATATATATATATATATATATATATATATATATATATATATATATATATATATATATATATATATATATATATATATATATATATATACATATATATATGTATATATATATATATATATATATATATATATATATATATATATATATATATATATATATATATATATATATATATATATATATATATATATATATATATATATATATATATATATATATATATATATATATATATATATGTCGTGCCGAATATGCAGAACTTGCGATCTTGGCTTAAATAGCAACGCTCATCTTGCCATATGGGACAAGTGAAAATTTGTGTATGCAATAATTTCGCCAAAATCATTCTGAACCTAACGAAAAAAATATATTTCACTGTGTTTGTTTAGTATTATATTATTGTAAACAAATCTAAAATATATTAAGTTGGGTTAGGCTAAAATAAATTGTTCTTGTTATAATAAGGTTAGGTAAGTTTTCTAAGTTCCTTTTGGTTCAAAATTATAATTTTTTACATAAACATTAATGAAAAAAAAATATCTTTAAACGTATAAGAGAAAATTTTAGAAAGGACTTAATTTTAAATGAGTTCTTGCTAATTGACCAGTTATATATATATATATATATATATATATATATATATATATATATATATATATATATATATATATATGTATATATATATATATATATATATATATATATATATATATCTATATATATTTATATATATATATATATATATATATATATATGTATATATATATGTGGGTATATATATATATATATATATATATATATATATATATATATATATATATATATATATATATATATATATATATATAAATATATATATATATATATATATATATATATATATATATATATATATATATATAGATGTCGTGCCGGATAGGCAGAACTTGCGATCTTGGCTTAAATAGCAACGCTCATCTTGCCATATAGGACAAGTGAAAATTTGTGTATGCAATAATTTCGCCAAAATCATTCTGAACCTAACGAAAATAATATATTTCACTGTATTTGTTTAGTATTAAATTACTGTAAAGAAATCTAAAATATATTTAATTGGGTTAGGCTAAAATAAATTGTTCTTGTTATAATAAGGTTAGGTAAGTTTTCTAAGATTCTTTTGCTGCAAAATTAAAAAATTTTAAATTAACATTAATGAAAAAAATGTATCTTTAAACGCATAAGAGAAAATTTTAATAAGAACTTAATTTTAAATGAGTTCTTGCTAATTGACCAGTTTTACATATTCGGCACGACATATATATATATATATATATATATATATATATATATATATATATATATATATATATATATATATATATATATATATATATATATATATATATATATATATGATATATGTCGTGCCGAATAGGCACAACTTGCCATCTTGGCTTAAATAGCAACGCTCATCTTGCCATATAGGACAAGTGAAAATTTGTGTATGCAATAATTTCGCCAAAATCATTCTGAACCTAACGAAAAAAATATATTTCACTGTGTTTGTTTAGTATTAAATTATTGTAAACGTATTGAAAATATATTTAATTGGGTTAGGCTAAAATAAATTGCTCTTGTTATAATAAGGTTAGGTAAGTTTTCTAAGATTCTTTTGGTGCTAAATTAAAAACTTTTACATTAACATTAATGAAAAAAATATGTCTTTAAACGTATAAGAGAAAATTTCAGAGAGGACTTAATTTTAAATGAGTTCTTGCTAATTAACCAGTTTTGCATATTCGGCACGACATATATATATATATATATATATATATATATATATATATATATATATATATATATATATATATAAATATATATGTATATATATGCATATATATTTATATATATGTATATATATATATATATATATATATATATATATATATATATATATATATATATATATATATATATATATATATATATATACATAGTTTTCATAGTAATGGAGAGCCAATATATTTTTAGTTGAATAAGGTTGTCTTCCCTTTTTGGATTGTAAAAAGCATTTCTAGCAATTTTAAAAGATTTATCACTTATGTTTCTTGGATATTTCAGATCATTAGCTATTTCATAAATTTTGGATATTTCTTCATATATATATATATATATATATATATATATATATATATATATCTATATATATATATATATATATATATATATATATATATATATATATATATATATATATATGTAGGGTCCACCTCTGGTGTAAATTTTGGGACCCATAGCCTCGGAGAAGTGGATAAAAAGGCTTCAAGGATGAATATTTGGATTTCTTCCTGAAGCCGTCTGAATATTCCACTTCCCCTACCACCCCATCTTTTGATATATATTTTTTTTACCAATAGGAATATTTTATTACATAATATGGTACAGAAGATTTAAGAGACACATTGTTGATATAAAGGTGGCATATAATGTACATGTTGTTACGTGTGTATCAACGATTGTAAGGCGAAAATCTCATCCAGCTCCTCAAAGCTGGGGCGTGTGCCCAAAATACAGCAGGCGTTACCCCTTTGAACAGCCGCACTGAGCCGCTGGAACAGAAAACTAGCTGCCCTGGGATCCCTAGTTACCCTGATGAGTCTTTTTCCCAGCTCCTTAAGGAATTTAGATGCACTCTTTCCCCATGAGCCAAGGGTCTCTGAGCCTATGGGAACAAACATATAATGATGGGCAAGTTCTCCATATTTTCTAGACTTTTGGGACTCCCTGAAGCTGGCAGCTGTCCCTCCTTCCTCCTTGGTGTATTGGAGATAGGTATCAGCCAAGGTAGATGCACATGTATAGTCCCACGCCACCTGCTTCCCATCTGTCCAGGCTTGAAGGGTGATACCATCTGGACGCTTCTAGCTGCCATCAGATCTGCATAGTTGGGGTGGCTCCCTTACTGCTGGGCATCCAGCTGTTGTGAGGCTCCTCTTGATAATGTTATTAACCTCCTCATGTCTTGCAATCTTTCCCTCGGATTTACGGCACACAAGACCATGGTACCCGAATCGGTCTGCTGCTTCACTGCCACAAATACACCTGTGTTCGGCGAGAATAGGGGGGGCAAGTCGAAGGGCAACACCGATGCGGATGGTCTGTGGGTCGAGGCGTGTGCCAAGGCTGGAGTTGGGAACAGCCAACAGAAAGTCCCCAGCATGAGGGGCTCTCACTGCCAGGAGGAGGGCTCTATCCTTCCCTGACACACTCTGAAGCATTGTTGAGGCTATATTTTCTACTATTGGACCATCCCAGTGCGATTGTTTGTAGTTGTTGGGGGGAGCAGGTCTGGTTTCAGAGCCCGTTAGATTATCCCAGATCATTGCTCCGTCAATGAATTTTTGGTCCTGGACTCCAATCTTGTCCCTAAGATGTTCAGGGAGAATCGCTGCTACAAGCTCTCTGGATGCAATACACGAGGACAGAAAAGCAGGTAACGCAATCTGTGATGACTTGCGGACACCAATGCCTCCTAGTCTGACTGGAAGTGTAGCTTGGTTCCACTGCCCGTCTTCTAGAGTAAGGTTAAGTACTTTCGTAAAAATCTGCCTCAGAATACTGTCATATTCGTGCAGTATAGGGTTATCATATGAAGGTGCACATCTTAGGAAATATGTCAACCTGGGCAGACTCAAGCACTTTGTGAGAACGTACAAGGCATCGTGGGTGTCCAGATTGCCTATTCGTTGTTCCATTCTCCTTAACTCTTCCAATTTCTTCCTGAGAATTGTGTCAATGGCATTGCTTCCGAGAGGTGCTCCTAGCAAGACATTATTTGTGGGGGCAATGACTGCTGCTCCTGGTAGTTTTGATCTCACTGCATTTATCACTTGTTGACTCACTGAGATGATTTCACATTTGGATGGATTCAGGACGAGACCCATTTCCTGTCCCCGTGTCATTACCTGTGTAAGGTCATGTAGGAGGGACTCCTTTGTACCTGCTAGTGTGCCATCATCTAGGAATCAGATGTTTAGCTCGCTGGTCAGTCTGACTGTGATTTCCCTAACTGCTATACAGAAGAGAAATGGTGCAAGAGGATCTCCTTGTTGGACACCCTCCGATGATGTGATTTCATGCTCTCCAAAGAGAAGCATTGATTCCTTGCTATACCCAGCTGAAACAAAAGGGAAGAGACCAGGGAAATGTTCTTGTACTGCTGCTAATACAACGTCTCTTTTCAGGAGATTGAACGCATTCTTGAAATCTAATTTTACCACTGCATTGTCCTCAGGCAGGTTGTTGATATACGCCCTTGTTGCATGAACCGCTGCTTCACTTCCTTGAGAGACCCCAAAGCCAAGCTGGTTTGGTTGAAGCATCATGGCTGCCTGTGCACGAATACTTCGCACAGCAGCTTTGGATACGAGGCGGCGTAGCGTGTTGCCTACTGCAATTGGCCGAATTCCTCCATCCTTCTTTTTAAGTGCACAAAGTGTTGCACCAAAAGAGAAAGGTCTAATTTCATCAGGAATCAGACCAGACAAGGAATAGTTGACGAACCTTGTGATCTCTGAAAGCAGTGTCTCTGCAATTTCCCCAATAACTGGATTAACCATTTCCTTTAAATGCTGTGGCCTTATTCCAGTGTAACCCCCAGCAGAGCCAGATGGGAACGACATTATTGCTTTGTAAATGTCTGAGTCTTCCACAATCAATGGTTCCATAGTGGGGACAGAGGTGTTGGAACTGTTGGTGCCACTGGTTTCCCTGGCAGAGTGCTTTCCTCTAAGTGCTTCAGCCGTGTCAGCATCCCTTGGAGCAACTGTATCTTCACTGGTAATAATTCTGATTGCCCCCACTGTGTTGCCCTCTTCAATTTTCTTGCTCACCTGGACTCTGACTTTTTCACTGTCAGTAGAGTGAGTGGGGGTTCTGTCTCTCCCTTTTTTGTGTTGACGGGGAAGGCGAATGAGGTTATCAACTCTAGGAAAATCTCTTAAGGATTTAATTATCATTGAGGCTAGCCTCTTTCCCTTCTTTCCGGCACAGCTAAGCAGACATTGCCAAAAAGTAGCAAGTTGTGCCATGCCTTGATGGTTGGTGGAGCATTTAAGATAGTGGAAACATCGTTTACTTTTTTCAGGAGGTCTGTAAGTTTCCCAGCTGCGTGTGGACGGGCTGCTTTGGGAATATGTGTGGGTGTCCTCGTACCTGTTGCTTTAATTGCTTCCAAGAGATTGTCTGATGAGATGAAATTTGTTGGAGTGGGTTCAGGTGCCTGAGGTGGCTCTGGATTATCACTTTCCACAGGAGGACATCCTGAACCAGGGCAACTACCGTGTTTGCGGAGGAAACCATTAGAGTTGAGACAACGAAGCTGTAAGCATGACCGACACTTGCCTTGTCCTTTCTAAAATTTTCTCTTTTACGTTTAAAGATATATTTTTTTCTTTAGTGTTCATGTAAAAAATTATAATTTTCCACCAAAAGGAACTTAGAAAACTTACCTAACCTTATTATAACAAGAATAATTTATTTTAGCCTAACCCAACTAAATATATTTTAGATTTGTTTACAATAATTTAATACTAAACAAACACAGTGAAATATGTTTTTTTTCGTTAGGTTCAGAATGATTTTGGCGAAATTATTGCATACACAAATTTTCACTTGTCATATATGGCAAGATAAGCGTTGCTATTTAAGCCAAGATCGCAAGTTCTGCGAGTTCTTATATACATATATATATATATATATATATATATATATATATATATATATATATATATATATATATATATAGATATATGTCGTGCCGAATATGTAAAACTGGTCAGTTAGCAAGAACTCATTTAAAATTAAGTCCTTTCTGAAATTTTCTCTTATACGTTTAAAGATATATTTTTTCATTAATGTTAATGTAAAAAATTTTAATTTTGCACCAAAAGAATCTTAGAAAACTTACCTAACCTTATTATAACAAGAGCAATTTATTTTAGCCTAACCCAATTAAATATATTTTAGATTTGTTTACAATAATTTAATACTAAAGAAACACAGTGAAATATATTTTTCTCGTTAGGTTCAGAATGATTTTGGCGAAATTATTGCATACACAAATTTTCACTTGCCCTATATGGCAAGATGAACGTTGCTATTGAAGCCAAGATCGCAAGTTCTGCCTATTCGGCACGACATATATATATATATATATATATATATATATATATATATATATATATATATATATATATATATATATATATATATATATATATATATATATATGTCGTGCCGGATATGTAAAACTCGTCAATTAGCAAGAACTCATTTAAAATTAAGTCTTTTCTAAAATTTTCTCTTATACGTTTAAAGATTTATATTTTTCATTAATATTAATGTAAAAAATTTATAATTTTGCACCAAAAGGAACTTAGAAAACTTACCTAACCTTATTATAACAAGAACAATTTATTTTCGTCTAACCCAACTAAATATACTTTAGATTTGTTTACAATAATTTAATACTAAACAAACACAGTGAAATATATTTTTTTCGTTAGGTTCAGAATGATTTTGGCGATATTATTGCATACACAAATTTTAATTTGCTCTGTATGGCAAGATGAGCGTTGCTATTTAAGCAAAGATCGCAAGTTCTGCCTATTCGGCACGACATATATATATATATATATATATATATATATATATATATATATATATATATATATATATATATATATATATATATATATATATATATATATATATTTCTTGTGCCCTGTACTGGGTCGTGACCTGTACTTTGAAGAACGCTAGTTTAAGCCTTAAACTTTACGAGATGCTCAAACATTATATTTGCAATTTATGTAAAAAATATTTAATAAATTCAATATATACACTATAAACCATGTACTAATTCTACGATATTTTTACCCATTAATGAATATTTAAAGATATATTATTAATTTATGAAGAAAATGAATACAATTTACGCAATATACATTTTTATAAAATACGCAAAATATAATAATAATAATAATAATGATAATAATAATAATAATAATAATAATAATAATAATAATAATAATAATAAAAATAATAATACAAAACAGGTGGGTGTCCCTTTAAGTCTTAGAGACTGGTTCACAAGAGTTTGCTTCGCTCTACAGTGTTCTTAAACAAGATTCTGTAGGCATCTCTCTCTCTCTCTGTCTCTCTCTCTCTCTCTCTCTCTCTCTGCTTCTTTCTACACATAATCATCCCTTTCGCTGACCTGGTTATCGCTGAATTGATGTATAATCCCATCCTATCTGCTGAAACACTCCTCTAACCTCAGCATCATAATCTATCGCTCCATTATCTTAATCGATAGACTGCCTGAGGGCAGAGAATCTAGTGGATAGTTGGGTGTGCAGGTGGAAGGATGAGTGGGAGGGTGAATGAGTGGGTGCATGGGTGAAATAATTAGAACAAAATTTAATAGACGTAAGTGCGCTGAACGACCTTGCTAGTCCACCCAGCCAGTGTTACCAGCACCCGGGAAATTCCAGGCCAGGTATGTGGCAAGCGCAGGTGACAGACTCGATACAAATAAGAGTTATTCAGTGAGAGATCAGCGGAGGTTTACAAGCTGGCGTCTCGCAAGAGAAGGTGAGGAGCCTCACGTAAATTAATGGTGGTTTGAGGCACTTTACAACTGACCTTTGTTCTCGTATGCTCTAAATACAGGAGAGAGAAATTGTCTGGACCTCATCCGGTATCGGATAACCGGCTATTGTGAAGATTTTCTCTACTTAATCCGTAGCTAGGTATTACCCATAAATAAACACATCTGACAAGAATTGTAAGCGCTCTGTGAATCGTTGGATATTATACAATAAACGTGAAATAGCTTCTATCTGCATTATTTTTAAATAATTACACTTGAGGATAGAAGAGACAACCGTAGTATGGGCAGAACATCTACGAAATAAAGGTGGGGATTATTTCGGTTTTCATTGCTAAAAGCGACCTTAACGTGGAAATCAGTGACTTATTAAAGGTAGAAGACTATGCATGAATTTTAATACTCTTCGTCCTTGGGAGAATTTTATTCGTTAGGAAAAAAGTTTCTCTTGACGTAGTTTGTTAACCACATGACCGCCAGCTCAGTGGAGCTTTTTGCTTATATGACAGAAACTTCTCGTTCTCTAACCCGTCCACACTAAAACAGTAACTTACTGTGTATCACATCCTATGTTTTATGGATACAGAAACTCAGATGATCCCCTTCTGGGATCCTCTTCAGCAGAAGAGGATCTCAGAAGGGGATCGAAAAATACAGAGTTTTTGTCACCATGTGGGTTATTAATTGAACACTGATAACTGTTCATCACACTTTAGTTATCCATGTGTATTATATATAATTCCTGATCCTAAATTTGTCATAAGATGTGCATTTTATATCAGCGTCCTGAATTTACATATGCGTTTCTTTATTTTCGCCTCACAACAATTTCTCCTTTTGATCATGTGTGATGAGACGAGCACTTCTGTTGCCTGTCGCCAGGGAGGTGTAGTAATTCCTTGCTTCGAGAACCCTTTGATTATTTTGAAAAGCCAAAGATAGATAGATTAGACAGATAGATAGGTACATAAATACAAGCAAAATATTAATTGTTACCATCTTGGTTTTTCCGAGCCGGATAGATATTCGTATTTATTAATGGTTGTAAAATTACTGTATATCTGTTCCTTAGCATTAGCTTGAATTCAGTAAATTAGACTATAAAATGGATTGACTTTACACAGGAATTTGAATTAAAAAAAAGGAGGCATATAAATATAGGGTGAATGGTAGAAAGTGTAGATGGCGTTCAAGGACTAGAAGGAAAGTGTGAAGTTGGTTTTGAGAGGAGAGGTTTAACCATCTAGCAAGCTGGTGGGAGTCTCTTAGATTACACTGAGCGGAGGCAAGGGGGATTCCTAGGATTTATTGATGTATTGATTCTGGGGCCACCAGTTAGCTGGACTTGAGGTTTGGAGAAAGGAAGAACAATGAACGTTCTTTCATAGTAAGACGGGAATAAGTGGTTTTGTGGTTCATTATTTTACTACCATTACTATTACTACTATTGCTCCTACTAGCACTGCTACAACTGCTACAAATTCTAATACTACTACTACTTCTATTTCTAATTTTCTACTATTTCTACTGCTGCTACCATATTATTGCTACAGTTCTACTACTACTATTACTAAAAATAAAAATAGTAATAACAACAACACTAATATTATTATTGTTACTGCTGGTACTACTACTACCTGTATCACTATTGCTGCTGCTGCCACCACCACCACTACTACTACTACTACTACTACTACTACTACTACTACTAATAATAATAATAATAATAATAATAATAACAATAATAATAATAATAATAATAATAATAATAATATTTTATTACTGCTACTAATGCTACCTCTATTACCAGTACTGCTACTACTACTACTACTATTACTATCACTTCTACTACTACTACTACTACTACTACTACTACTACTAATAATAATAATAATAATAATAATAATAATAATAACAAATTAACTCATTCATCACCATTTGAAAATTGAAATTTAAATCACAATATACGAAGTCGCTCGTCGTTACTGTCAGCTTGCATTGCCACCCGACATTACGGCAGCCAAAACTGCAATCAGAGTCAATTTTCTAAATTGCGTGCAATAGCTTTGTCGGTATTCCAGGCAGCCTGGAGAGCCACCTTTGCAAATAGAGTTAATCCTAGCGCAGAAATGCGCCTTGGTAAGACTCCATTGCGCCCTGGTATTAAGCCTCGGTAATGTGTAGGTGGATGCTGGTATTACCGGAGAAGCCCTAGGACTACGGAACGCTAGAATTACATAGGGATTTAGCTCTCACTCTTCATATTGTTCCAGTTACATGAGGAACCTGGGATCGTGACGGGAAATGTTGTTATTACTGTCAGAAGTATTATTATTACTGTCATCATCATCATCACCACCATCCTCATCATTATCTTACCAGGCACAGCTGTCATAACCCAGTAAGGCTACTTCGCCTATTTATTATATTATTATTATTATTATTATTATTATTATTATTATTATTATTAGTAGTAGTAGTAGTAGTAGTAGTAACAGTAGTAGCAGTAGTAGTAATAGTGTTACTATTTTTGTTCGTGGGGAAACGCTAAATCAGTTGGGATCATACATTGTCTGGGTCTCTCAGAATACCACCGCCGGACACGACTCGTCTGGAGCTTGCCAAGATTGATGCAGACGTCGACTTTTGTCGAATTAAATAATACGAATGATTTAGACGCCAATAGTCTGGTAACTTAGTAAGTCAGATTGGTTACGAAACGCTCGAGCGAGCATAAAAAAAAAGTTTGGAATATTTAAATCGCGAATAAAAATTATGTGGGAGGTTCAGATTATTTTTTTGAAAGAATAACTGATTTTTTGAAATACTGTAACGCTACTTCCTCAATATATATGTAGTATTTTAAAATAGAGTGAAAAACACTGTATTATGAAACATGTACATAAATTTTGGTATATGCAATCATATAAAGCTGTTTTGCGTTTTTCATTAACATTTCCTTTTAATAGTTATACAGTATTATCAGTTGCGCTGCTGGGATAAGAGGAATTTAAATTATGGTAGAAGAGACAGAGACAGACAGACAGAGACAGAGAGTTAGACAGAGACTGACTGACCACAACACTTTCACAGATTCTTCCATTTCGCAAATATATTCGTATTTCACCTTAGTTGAAGTACGCCATTCATCCAGTGTGGTCACATGTGTGGGCAGCAACCACACTCCGTCCCTCACATGTGCTGGTGAGATCACACACCCGCAACTCTCTCTCTTATTACGTGAAAGACTATCATTGGAAAACTAACATTCCTAGAAGCTCTGTAATAAAAAAAAATAATTTAAAAGTAAACTTGAAGATGGAATTACGAGCCAGTTTTCGAACTCGTTAAAACTAATTTCAAACAGGTCTTCCCCTAAGCTATACATTATGATAATGAATAACAGTGCAGTTAGAAATAAAAGCCAGTCTGATGTATTTCACGCTATTTTTAAAAGGATCCAGATGTCCGTATCTGGACTAAAATTCAGTCTCAGAACTTCATTTAAAAAATAAGCGAAATCTGATAGTTATTTCATATTAACATGACTTTTCAAGGCCCTAAATAGATAATTTAGAAATTACGCTAATTCATGTGAAAGTTTTACTGCATTTAGCAACTGTTTTCTTGACAGAGTGTCTACTGTTTATGAAATTTCTTTTCTCCTGATGAACTGGTGGACACTGTGGATACGCTGTCTGGAAAACAGGTGTTAAATACACTAGAACTTTCACATAAATTGGTGTAATTTCTAAATTACCTATTTAGCAGAGTCTTGCAAAGTCACGTTTAAATTAAATATTGTCAGGTTTTGTTCATTTTTTTTTTAAATGAAATTTGGAGATTGAATTTAATATACTTTCCATACACACACACACACACACACACACACACACACACACACACCTGTTCTAGAAGTGTAGAAGTTTTCCCTGAGGTAGGTTTATTCTCTTCTCTGAGGATGAGGGTCCCCAGTCCAGTTGTAGAGGTGGTACCTCCCTGTATATAATGACGCCTCTTGTGTTGTCGAAGAACTTTAAATTCAATTAACATCCAATTAGCCAACATTTTGCACTTTTTATATTTTCCGACGCGTATTCATTTTAGAGAGATATATACGTCACTTTATTAACACACAGTTTACTTTAATCCCAAGAGTCCATATTTGGGATCGAAGTATTATTGATTGGTGGTGAAGAAATTACGTGTAGCCGTAATGACTCTCGTGTAGTAGACAGGCTTCAAGCCCCATTAACTAACAGAATATTGAACATTTTCGTGGGTTTGGACCCTCCCCACTAATTACCTAGACATAAGCGCCTAGTTGAGTTTGTCAGTAATTTTCTAAGCTCTTGGGCTCTCATGCTGAATTGGCCAAAGTGATTTTAAATATGTCTTTTTCTATGAACATTTTTATCTTCCAGTGTATTTACAGTCAAGTCAAATCACAATGCTTCGTTTGAGTGATCCCAAATTTTCACAGTGTTTGACTGGGATCAGTTCCACCTCTTTCTACTGCTCTCACTTCATAAAATCTTTTGCTGGAATGAGTATTCTCATTCCAGCTGTACCACCTAATTCTGGCTCCTATTAAGCACAACCATCTGCTTGGTGACCTACATTTCGTCTAATCTATCTATCGCAATTTCGCATCTGCGCTGTCAGCCTTGTTGAAAGCCTCTGAGCCTTTTCAAATATCTTCATGTGTGTTATTGGGTGTGAGTTCGTCGACTCGGACCGTTCCCCCCACCCCCTACCCCTCCCCCCCTCACTGAGACACTAACAAGTTGAACGTTTTCCCAGAGGTTAGGTTTCTCTCATCGTAACAGTGTAACCAAGTTGAACACTATCTCCAGGGTCTGATTCCACTGCGACATAAAGAACGTGTTGATCACTCTCCCAGCGGAGGGAATGGGGGGAGAGGGGTGTGAAATCTCGCTTACAGTGACTCGAAACACCTTGCTGATTTCTCAACTTATGTGTTTTATCATTATCTGTCTCGGCTTATGTATTTCACTGTCTCTGCTGATTTATTTCACTGTCTGTCTCTGGTGATGCATTTCACTGCCTGTCTCTGCTGGTGTATTTCGCTGTCTGTCAGACAGCCTTTCTGTCAATGTACCTCATTGTTTTTCTCTGTCCCTCCACAGGGAGATGTTGATGAAGTGCTCTTGATCCATGGAATTCTAATTACTATCCCCCTTCATTACCTGAAATATGGTTACCCTCTATTCCTCAGAGGCTTTATGATCAATATGGATGTAGCGCTTCACGGGAATATAATAATAATAATAATAATAATAATAATAATAATAATAATAATATTATTATTATTATTATTATTATTATTATTATTATTATTTTTATTATTATTATAGTTCTCCTTTTAAATGAGCTAATATTATAGCATGCTTGTTTATCTGTCTTTTCTTCTGATTGTGTATTTCGACGTTTTAATAACGTTTTAATAACTACAGTAATTAAAAATATCAAGTGAGGGATCCCTTGGAATAAAATACGTTCGTTCTTACTCTTATCTCAAATGTATAATAATGAAATGTTTTCAGAAATTGGAAATGCAGACCCCACACATTTTATTTCCCTCAAATACACGTTGTTATTTATTTTTTGTTATACATTTTGCTTGTATACAGTGGTAATCCCGTGTGGGCTCTTCAGTGAAAGTAGTGGAGGCTTGATCCTTCGTCCGTTAATCGACGCTTGCTTTTGGACCGGTGAGTCTTTTAGTAACTGCCTCACATTCTGGCTCTACAATAAGTCATTTACAAAATGTAGCACACTACTCAGATATTATGGATCACTTTACTCGGGTCTTATTGTAAGGTATTTATTGAGGGAAACATCGCCAGCAGAGCTCAGACCAGTCTAACTTGATCTGGTGGCGTGAAGACCTAAGATAGGTGGCCTCATTATCTGCGATAACAGTTGCCCTGTAAACTTAACGGGTTCCTAAGACTTAGAGAAGAGCTTATTCTGAGGAGACCTCAAGGCAAAAGATCTCAAGGCAAAAGACCTCAAGGCATGAAACCTCAAGGCAAGAGACTTCATGGCAAGCGACCTCAAGGTAAGAGACTTCGAGGTAAGAGACCTCGAGTCAAAAACCTATATTCTAAGTATAGAGTATTTCAGGCTGCACTGTCGTTTTGTAAAATCTGGTAGAATTGCCGACAATATTTTAGGTCAACCCAACAGCACTGGCTTTATCAAATCTCTTGAAGAGAAAAACGTAGCCACAGTAAAATGCCTCATTAGTTTTTTCGTGTGTCCTTTTTACCTTCATTTTTCAGAGAAGCAACTAACTCAGTTTTCTTGCTGAAGATAGATCAATAAAAAACGCTACGAATGCTAATACACACAATTGATTCATCTGTAAGTGCGTGTGTGTGTATGTATGCTGGTGCCTGCTGTACATTGGCACAGAGTGATAAAAGTTTATAACAAGTCTCACACCAGATAATATCGCACCTGACATAACCCCTTTACAGGGAAGACACCATCAACTCCTGACGCCAATTTCGGGATACACTCCAAGAATCTGGGACCTAGTCGAAGCCTAACTGATCCGAAAACTCTGTAATACGGCATTTTTGGGAGATATCGTCCCGTCAAGGGGTTATCTGGGCAGTAATGGAGGCCATAATCTTAAAGGTTTAGCATAATAAGATAATGTGCGAGAGTTTATGCGATCAGCGGAGCGAAGCGTGGACAGAGAAAAGCGGCAAACTTCTCACATGCTGGCCTGTAATCCTCCCAGCGACTGCCTTGTCGATAACTGAGCAAAGATGGTCATTAGCAGGGTCCCGGGGTCGTCCGTTTCGCAGTTCGTCTCTAAAGCTCGTTTCTCGGATAATTTGGAATGATTCACGAGGTCCGGGTGAGATCTCAGACAAGAAGAGTTTGAGGAGGCAGTGAGGGAGAGGGCTGAAGGAAGGAGGGTTGGGCCAGCTTCTTAGGGTGTCATACCCAAGCATGACGAAATATATACTCTAAATATGTGTGTGTGTGTACCTACATACATACATACATATATATATATATATATATATATATATATATATATATATATATATATATATATATATATATATATATATATATATATAAAAGACCATTCAGTTGATACAAGTGATCATTCAATTAATTTTGTTTTTGTGCATCAGTTTCTATGTATCAGCTTTTCCCTGAGTGAGTGATCTCTTTGACAGCTCTTCGTATTAGTGTCTCCACGCCCAGAAGGCAATTCCTCTTTCTCATTTTGACATCAGCTAAGATTAAAAATACTTTTTTTTTCCGTCAGATGTGTGCTCGGTGTAGGAACGTGGCTATAGAAGGCTTCCTTTGCCATAATCAAGTATTCAAATATTTTCATCAGAGACACCCATAAATCTACACTTTGATCTGCACGCGAGACGACTTTGCATGATGCATCAAAAGAGTAAATAAAAAAGGTATATAGCAATGCAACCGTATCACTGCAAGGAATTATTCCCTGGGTCATCCCAGCTAGCCAGGTCACTCCTGGCCCTAGCCTGGGCCACCCCAGAGTGACTAACCATCCAGGTTAAAAAATACTACTTTAGTATATTCGCATCATGGCCATAACCAAGTGCAATATGGAAGAACAAATTGCTGTCTCTCACAGACTTTGGATGTCCTAAAAAGAAAACATTCACTATCATTAAATCATTTCTAGTTTTACTAAAAGTGTTCCGACATCATATATCAAATTACCCTTTGAAATGCAACACTTCCACTACTCAGAGTGCAGCAACTGTACTTTTCACATCCAGGACTCGAGTCCAGTTAATCGATTTCCCCTGAATTCCGTCATAAATGTTAAATTGCTCGCGCTCCAAATTACCCCCGCTCCTCCCCCCCCAAAAAAAAATAATAAAAATACAAATAGCACTTGTCTCCACTCAGATATAACACTCTCAAACACACACGATGCATTTTCAAGTCTCTCTCCACCCATTCCTGAGACGACCCCTACCCCCTTCTCCCAGTCATTTTATTTTTTTCCATAACTAAATGCCTAAAATTCTTAAATAACCGCTCTTCCACCCACTGAAATATACCTGTCGAACTCTACGCTGCCTTCCAATATCTGCTCTCCGAATTACCTGCATAATATTCACACCATACATTGCATTCAAACACGACATCTCCGCTGCTTTCAGCCTCCTCCTCTCTCCAACGTTTAAAGCCCATACCTCACACCCCTCTAAAAATGATGACACCACTGTTATCTGGTATATTCTTCTTTTACAGCCAGTAGAAAACCATCTATCTTTTCTACCTCACTCCCTCATTCACTTGTGATTCACCTCGTCTATCATAAACCACTCAGCCGACACATCCACTCCCGCATAACTAAATACACTCACACTCTCTATACTCCCTCCCTCCATTCTGATATCCAATATTTCATTGCCTAGACCTTTTGCTGCTCTCATCACCTTATTCTTTTCTGTGATCACCGAGTCTAGTACACACAAAAACAGAGGCCCACTGCACTATGCTAAGCAGGTCAAATCTTACATCAGAGCTAGATCACGAACTTAAACTCTGATTTTTTAATAATGAAATAACCTTATAAAGACAGCGCTTACGTTCAAATTATCCTTTACAATACTTTTCAAAATATCAGATACAAATTAATTTCTTTTTCAAAATCAGAGTCCCATGATAAATTTGAAAATATTTTGTTCAATCAAAAATGTTGAAAACATAAAATACTTTTGCGTTAGATTCTTGATCAAAAGTTATGATGCTTTATTCTTCTTCTTAAATCCTTCCCTGTCTACGAAAAAAAAATTGTTTCATTGTTGACAAGGTACTGGAATACACATCACACGCCAGGGAATTCTTTATCAGACGAACTTTTACCCTACATTTATTGCATGTAACTTTTTTTTATTCGGTTTTCCAATGGTGGAGGGTGCCTTAAAAATTCCCGTTGGATGGCAGCATTAAGAAGCTCTTAGGTTTATGCAATGCACTTGTTGCTTATTTTAGAGAATTTTCGATGAATTTTCTTGTGTTCTTGAAGGCAGCATCGATTTAATTTCTTTTATCGAATTTCACACTTCATTTCAGGGCTACATATAAGTAACGCAAAAAAATAACATTAATGAGGAAACTGACTTCTGGATTTAATCATGACGTATCATGGGAAATTCTTCCTTCATTTCGTGCAGTTTATATGTTGAAGAATTCTTCTCTTCAATAACTCGTGAAATTTTACCTGATAGTACAGAACGGGGGATACAGACAGCAGGAACAGGGAGACTTGCCAGTGCGTCTCGTGTGGTCCGGGACTTGAACCCGGGCCCATTCGGTTATTAGCCGAGCCCTCTCACATTATCGCCGGTGAATAATTATCACACGCAGCATCATAAATAAAATACTAGTACCCAAACGAATACTCAAAGTCAGAATTAAAACCAGAGTGACCTGACCCACGGGATATAAACTGGGTGATATACGCCACTTAATGGATTCAAACGAAAGCCATTGTAAGCAAATAACACCAATAAACTTTGTCTCACGTTCACAATGTGCGTCGCGCATGTAACATAACGTCATACAAATCTTGCGATGAATTTCTATGACTGGCCTAAAACAAAAGGCCGACTCAGCACTATACAGCAGCAACATAGTGAAGACAATGGTTCAGAAGGTAAGGAAAGGGATGAAAGGAAAGAGGAAGAGAGGGAAGGCGAAAGAGATAGGTGGGAGAAGGGAAGAAGAGGAAAAAAAAAGTAAAGGGGGAGAGTTGATGGAGAGTAATGAGAGAAGGCACAAGGGGAGAAAAAGGAGGCTTAGGAAAGACGGAAATGAAAGGCGAATTAAAGGAACAGACATGGGGAGAGGCGACAGGAGGAGGAGGAGAATGACCATAAACATATGCAGAATGTAAAAGCAGCTCCGAATTCTGATGGAAAGTATTTTGCAGCTCCTTAGCTATACTTCGGGGTGGAGTTGGTCATGTGTGGGGTGTGGGGAGTGTGGAAAGAGGAGAGGGAGGGAGGGTGACGTCAAGCGTGCGGCAGAACTTATAAGAAAGGCATGAGAAACGTATCTTCAGAGAGGTCAGGGGTCAAATGAAGCCGGCCTGGAATGGCCTGGCATAACATTAACGCCGACCAGAGCCTTGATAGGGCGCGCGGGGCAATGTGATTTATCATTTATATATCTAAGTGAAGGTGGGGTCAGCCAGACAGTCAGCTCTCCAGAAGGGAGGAGCAAGTTACTGGGTACTGACTATGACCCCCAGAGAGGGCAAGGTGAAGGCTGTAGGGTGGGCTATATAGAGTGAGGGGAAGGACTGTTTTGTAAACTACAGGCGTTAAGCTTATAGATTACACAAGACTCATTAAAGATTTATATAACCTGTTCACCACAAATTCAAAATTATTTAATCCCTAATAGTGTGGTAGCTCATGACGCCTTAAACCATCCATCGTGGGTTTGAATCCTGCTGGATGCGATATTTGTCTCGCTACTTGGCACTTGTCTATATCCGTTGAAGTATGACGGAGCACAGAAGTGGTTAGAGACTTTCAGCGAAAGGATACTTTTATTAGTACGTAGTTTTATATTCATAAGGCTTTATTAAGTACCAAATAAATTATACACAAATAAATTATGAAGTACAAAGTACATTATCAAGTACCAAGTACATTATCAAGTACCAGGTACATTGTCACGTACCAAGTACATTATCAAGTACCAAGTACATTATCAAGTACCAAGTACATTATCAAGTACCAAGTGCATTATCAAGCACCAAGTACATTATCAAGTACCAAGTACATTATCAAGTACCAAGGGCATTATCAAGTACCAAGTACATCATCAAGTACCAAGTACATTATCAAGTACCAAGTACATTATCAAGTACCAAGTACATTATCAAGTACCAAGTACATTATCAAGTACCAAGTACATTATCAAGTACCAAGTACATCATCAAGTACCAAGTACATTATCAAGTACCAAGTGCATTATCAAGTACCAAGTACATTATCAAGTACCAAGTACATTATCAAGCACCAAGTACATCATCAAGTACCAAGTACATTATCAAGTACCAAGTACTTCATCAAGTACCAAGTACATTATCAAGTATCAAGTGCTTCATAAAAACTTGTAGGTAAAACGTGATGTAAATGAAGTGCTCCTTTCGCTCCTTCGCCAGTTGTTTCCCATAATAAATGTCCTGTTCTATACCTCAGCGACTTTATCTACAGCTTGACGGTGTCGCCACGCTATATACACCCATTCCCGTCAGAATTTAAAAAAAAAATTCAGTACCACTTACCTAATTATTATTTTGCACATGTGAAATCTCTAAACTCATAAGTATAATCCAGCTCCTAGGAACGAAGGGCACTCAAATTTAATCCGAGAAAGGGGAGTATAACTCCAATACAATTGGAGCTCTTCACCAACGTGATGGTATCCACCCATCCCTTTGAAGGAAACACAGACCTGAAAAAACGCTCTGATCTAAACATGGAGTGACTGAAGCATTGTTAATGGTACGAAAATGAATGAAGCTTGTTCTTGTTCACGTTTGTTCAAGGAATTATTATTGGTAATAGGATCCATCCCAAATTATCAGCCAGTGCTCGCGTGCGCGCCTGTAATTGCGGAGTTCCCTGACTATAAATATTATAAACATTGTTATATTTTTGTATATCTATTTTAATTTTCTTCTTCTTCTTCTTCTTCTTCTTCTTCTTCTTCTTCTTCTTCTTCTTCTATTTATTATTATTAGTAGTGTTAGTATTAACAATATTTATTTTTATTATTATTATTATTATCGTCATCATTTTTATTATTAGGAAAACCTGAGGTGCACAAACCATTTCGTTCCTTATTTCCATTCAAAGTCATTTTTCTCTCTATCCATATGATTAACTAAGCCTCTTCGTCTCCACTCAAGTTATTACAATAGGTTCTCAGTACTGGTCAATATCAGTGTACATTTCTCTACCAAAATTCACATCCCAGAAAGAATAAAGACATTTTATCTTTTTGTTATTTTAGCCTATTGTCAATTCTTCCTTCAGTGAAAGAAAAGGCACACGTTGCAACGTTTCGCTCTGTTAGCGTCGTTTCCAAAGAAAGCTCACTGTTGAATTTCTTTAATACGCCATTCGGATCGCTTTCCCTTCGCCTCTGGATTAACTTACAGGAAAATTACACAATACTGACAAGTTGATGATTAAGACACAAGCGCAACACCTGGGTATTTTAATTGTCGGAACGCTTCGTCTGCACAACAGGATCTCTCAGGGAAATACAGGTGATCATAACTCTGAATAAAATAGGAGTGGAGAAGTAATTATCTAACTACTTCTACTACCTCCTGTCTTCTAATCGCCTGGCTCGACTGAAGAAGCTTCGCAAGTGAAAAGTTTCGACACTTAGAATATCCAAGTTTTAAACATGTCTAAATCATCCCCTCTAGAATGCAGAATAATAAACAGTAATACACTTCTACCCCTTGACTTCTCAGACCCAGCTGACTACTACTATTTATTCGTCCTTTCCATTCTCTGCCAACATTTTCTTTTTCTCTTGCTCTTGCATCCCCTATTGATATATATAATTTCCATTTCCACAAATTCCTTGTCCACTTATCGTGGTCTTTCCAACCTATCCTCTGTTCCTCGTCACACCTTTTTAGCATTCTCTTACATTAGCGAATAAAAGTTACACTAGCAATTTGGAGCGGTTCACAAACCAAATGTGTGTCTGTCGCTGCGCGACCAGAGAAAACTATCCCTGTAGCCCTTTGGCCCAGCCCCCTCTACCTCATATCATAATTTTTTAAAGGGGTAGACCAGTAAGCCAGTGGAAGGCTTCGGTCAGATGACCAAAGGCTCCAGTTGTGGGTCATCGTATGACTAAGACCCGCGTCAAGAAACACTTATCCTGTTTCCTTACAACTCTTGTATAACCTAACCTGACCCTCTACCTCAATGAAGGTGAATGGCACTGTACAGCGGGACATCACATTATTCATGGTATACATCACTGACAAGTTGATAAATAAAACACATGTGCAACACTTGGGTATGTTATCTGCCGAAACGTTTAACCTGCACAACGGGTTTTCCGCAGTCGAATACAGACGATGTATTCGCCTTGATTATTTGCTTGTGAATCCTCCTACCTTCATAGTAACACCGTTCCTCAGCATAATACTTTCCCATCTGCTTCTCCATCGTAGCTTTCTTCTTCTCTCTGTCCATAGCTTCCTCTTCAGCCACACATCCCTTTTAACCCCATAGCATCTCTCTCTCTCTCTCTCTCTCTCTCTCTCTCTCTCTCTCTCTCTCTCTCTCTCTCTCTTTCTCTCTCTTTCTCTATCTATCTATCTATCTATCTATCTATCTATCTATATATATATATCTCTCTCTCTATCTATCTCTATCTCTCTCTATCTCTCTCTCTCTCTCTCTCTCTCTCTCTCTCTCTCTCTCTCTCTCTCTCTCTCTCTCTCTCGCTCTCTCTTGAATAGCAGTATCTTCCTCCGCTCTATCAATGGGAGGACTTGGATTTAGCGTATCTTACACTGCCAGATGATTGCTAATGAAACGTTGAGTAAATTTAAGCAAGTGATTTAATTACGACCGAGAGATCTCTGTTCTTCCAGCGGGGATGAAGAGGAGTACAAGGATGCCGTGGGGTGGGGTGGGGGCGGGGAAAAAGAGTCGTGATGATCAATGTTTTTGCAGATTAGACTAGTTTCCCCATCGGTAGATGAACTGTCTACAGGTAATCCACCTAAGGGAAACAGTCAGTCGAGGAACGTGAGAAGTTCAGGCCGTGACCTGTTCTTGTGTCATGATCTACATTTGTTATGCACCTATTTACTTTAATTAAATAAGTTGAATTTGCTAAATTTTAACGTGTGGGTTCTTCACTGCAAGAAGAGGTGGATGTATAATTTATGGGACGACACTAATCCGCCAAGTACCATAGCGCTTTGAGAATGAGAGGAAACCAGATTTGATCCAAAGAAGGGAAGGGAAGTTCTATTGCCTTGAAGGACTCGTCTCCAGCACCTGAGCACATCCCTTAAGGGGTAGGAGAGGTGGAAGGTTGACTTTCATCTACTAATCGCAGCATGGTGTCTGACCAACTTGCTGTATAACCATCACGACCTATATAACACATCAGGGAAGACGTTTAAGTAAAAATCTTGATTACGTGAAATAGAGAACCGCACATTTGCCTTCGAAGTTTGTCAAGAAATATTGCAGTGCTTTATTAAAGGAAAATTAACCATGAAACAGAAATTTGCCAATTTGTATTAATCTGGAAATGTGATTGATAATCGCCGTCTTTATTTAAATCTATATTTATACTAAGCTTAATCATTAATCTTGTGTTTTGAAAAGTACAATTCACAAGACGATCGGAGCATGTAGAGACTCTAAGGGAAAGAAAACGCAATTTATCGAATGATAAAAAGTAGCTCTCCTCAGATTTCTAGACGGGGCTCTAATCTTCTTTGTTGGAAAAAAATGTTGAGAAGCTGCCCGTCTAGATTAGTGGACGAAGCTGGGAAAGAGAGAGAGAGAGAGAGAGAGAGAGAGAGTACTGGAAGAAGCTGGAGGAGGAGAGGAAGAGACTGGAAGAAGCTGGAGGAAAGAGAGAGAGCACTGGAAGAAGCTGGAGAAGGAGAGGAAAAGGAGACTGGAAAGATCTGAGAGAAGAAAGGTAGAGATGATTGAAATGAGTTGGATATAAAAGGGAGAGGCAAGTGGGAGTAGCCGGAGCATGATAAATATTTATCTCTATGTCTATAAATATATATATATATATATATATATATATATATATATATATATATATATATATATATATATATATATATATATATATGCCATAAGATCACAATAAACAGGTGATTTCAGAATATGCAAAACAGCCACTGTGAAAGAATAATGAAATTCTAAGCGCTTTCGTGACTACTCACATTATCAAGGAACAATAAAAGTAATGCATCAAAGGAAGGTATATAAAGGGTCTAGACCACACCTAACCATCACGTCCCACAACAAAGCAACACCTGACGCGCGACTCATAAGAAAGAGAACACTTCAGCAGGCCCGCTGGCCCAACTAGACAGGTCCTTCACGGCAACCCCCAAACAAACTATTCTATCCAAGAATTAAGATTTATTATTTGTCCAATGTATTATTAAAGTCTTCCCTAAATATATTAATTATAAATGGATCTAATTTATATAAACCAAAGGAAATATTCATATTATTTTCAAAACTACTTTTTATGAAACAAGGTTTAATTACATTCCTGTCAAAGATGGACTTGCTTGATACAACTTTCTCAACGTTTTGAAAATCAATTGGATGGTTAAAATCTCTCACATGAATAAACAGAGCATTGGAATCTTGCCCAGCTCTAAGGCTATATTTATGTTGTTTTAATCTTAGTTCTAGACTTTTGCCAGTTTGACCGTAATAAACTTTATCGCAAATTTTACAAGGAATCTTATAGACACATCCGTCAGCATTTTGAGGGAAATTCTTTATCAAAAGTTTATTTACTGTATCAAGATTTTTAAATACAACTTTGATATTAAAAGTCTTAAGACGAGAAGGTATATCAAGGAAGAACCAAGATATTTTTAGTTGAATACGGTTGGTTGTCCCTTTTTGGATTGTAAAAAGTATTTCTCTCAATTTTAAAAGATTTATCAATTACGTTTCTTTGGTATTTCAGATCATTAGCTATTTCATAAATTTTGGATATTTCTTCATATATGACCTCTGGACAATAAATACGCAAAGCTCTCAAAAACATTGATGAGAAAACAGACAATTTATCTCTTTCTTGATGTGAAGAATAATAATGTAAATTTTAAATTTGAATTCATTATTATCCGTAATAATTAAAACATTTAGAAAAGGCAATGAGTTATTTTCCTCAAACTCAACAGTAAAGCTTATGGAATGGGCTAAGCTATTTAATTAACATTCTTGGGCATAAGACACAAAATATCATCAACATATCTGAACCATTTAGCTCTATTAGGGAGGATTGCGTTAAGCAGCCTTGTTTCAAAAAATTACGTGCATACGTTACTAAGAACAGGTGAAAGAGGATTTCCCATTGCCATACCAAACTTCTGAGTGTAAACTTTTTTGCATGAACAATGCAAAGTTTAATAAGTTTAATGATAGTAGGAACTGGCAATGGTAAATCATAATTAACGAGTTCTTCAGATAAGAAACTTAATATATCATCAACAGAAACTTTCGTAAACATGGAAGTAACATTAAAACTAACCATGTTAAAATCATTTGAGTTAGTTATGATGTTACTTCCTTGTTTACGAAAGTTCCCGTTGATAATTTATTAAGTTTCTTTTCTGAAGAACTCGTTAATTATGATTTACCATTGCCAGTTCCTACTATCATTAAACTTATTAAACTTTGCATTGTTGATGCAAAATTTGTATTTAATGATAAGTTTTACACTCAGAAGTTTGCTATGACAATGGGAAATCCTCTTTCACCTGTTCTTAGTAATCAATACATGGAATTTTTTTTAAACAAAGCTGCTTAGCACAATCCTCCCTAACAGAGCTAAATGTTTCAGATATGTTAATGATATTTTGTGTCTTATGCCCAAGAATGTAGATATACACCATTTCCTTGTTAAATTTAATAGCTTAGCCCATTCTATAAACTTTACTGTTGAGTTTGAGGAAAATAACTCATTGCCTTTTCTAAATGTTTTAATTATTAAGGGTAATAATGAATTCAAATTTAAAATTTACAGAAAACCTACAAATAGCTGACGACACTGAACGAGTGGTATACAGAACCACTCATTCGTAGGCACAGTAATACAAAATACTGCTCGTTGTACTAGTACACCAAACAGAGACTAGAATGAAATTAGTCTAGAGTCATCCACAACATCGTATGTCTTTGGGTAGCGAGTACAACATCCAGTTCCGCTGGATGCGCTACTCTTAAGGACTGTATGGTCCAGTGGATTAAAGCGTCATGAGTTTTCGCCCACCATGAGGCAGCCCAAAGCAGCATGGGTTTGAGTCCTTGGCTAGCCGCAGTGTTGTTATTGATATATATATGTACATACACACACACACACACACACACATATATATATATATATATATATATATATATATATATATATATATATATATATATATATATATATATATATATATATATATATATGTCGTGCCGAATGTGTAAAACTGGTCAATTAGCAAGAACTCATTTAAAATTAAGTTCTTTCTAAAATTTTCTGTTATGCGTTTAAAGATATATTTTTTTCATTAATTTTGATGTTAAAATTTATAATTTTGCACTAAAAGGAACTTGGAAAACTTACCTAACCTTATTATAATAAGCGCAATTTATTTTAGCCTAACCCAACTAAATATATTTTAGATTTGTTTACAATAATTTAATACTAAACAAACACAGTGAAATATATTTTTTTCGATAGTTTCAGAATGATTTCTGCGAAATTATTGCATACACAAATTTTCACTTGTCCTATATGGCAAGATGAGCGTTGCTATTTAAGCCAAGATCGCAAGTTCTGCCTATTCGGCACGACATATATATATATATATATATATATATATATATATATATATATATATATATATATATATATATATATAATGTCGTGCCGAATATGTAAAACTTGCGATCTTGGCTTAAATAGCAACACTTATCTTGCCATATAAGACAAGCGAAAATTTGTGTATGCAATTATTTCGCAAAAATCATCCTGAACCTAATGAGAAAAAAATATGTTTCACTGTGTTTGTTTATTATTAAATTATTGTAAACATATCTAAAATATTTAGTTGGGTTAGGCTAATATAAATCGCGCTTGTTATAATAAGCTTAGGTAAGTTTTCTAAGATTCTTTTGGTGCAAAATTAAAAATTTTTACATTAACATTTATGAAAAAAAATATCTTTACACGTATAAGAGAAAAATTTAGAAAGGACTTAATTTTAAATGAGTTCTTGCTAATTGACCAGTTTTACCAATTAGGCACTATATATATATATATATATATATATATATATATATATATATATATATATATATATATATATATATATATATATATATATATATATATATAAACGATTATCGGCAATCACGCGACACTCCTTAAGTAAACTTGAGCCGAGAGTCGGCGGCCCTGACTTTGCATAAGGGACCGGAATCAAGGAGCATTACTCGCTGCAGTAACTCAATGACTTGGCGACCTCTTGAACCTGTTTTGTTTCCCCGGTTCTTTAACCTTTGGAGCCGCACAGGTCGTATACCTTTGGGAATTATTCACAGGCACAGATATGACTTCGGGTGGTTGCATGGATAACCGGTCTATTACAATGTAGAATTAAAATAAGTCTTAAATTTTGAAAAACATTCTGGACTGCTAGAAAGTGCAGTTTATCACAAATTTAAATTTAAGATGAAGTACGTGGTATATGTTGAAGAGTTTTTATATCTGCCTCTCATAATTATTCTCTCCCTTTCTCTCTCTCTGTCTGTCTCTCTGTCTGTCTCTCTGTCTCTCTCTCTCTCTCTCTGTCTCTGTCTCTGTCTCTGTCTCTGTCTCTGTCTCTGTCTCTGTCTGTCTCTCTCTCTTTCTCTCTGTCTCTCTTTCTGTCTCTCTGTCTCTCTCTCTCTCTCTCTCTCTCTCTCTCTCTCTCTCTCTCTCTCTCTCTCTCTCTCTCTCTCTCTCTATGTCATTGGTAGTGTTTCTATTTGCCTGTTTTTAGTGGCATTAATCTGTTTATATTTGGTTGTCTAAGTCTTTTGCCTGTCTTTGTTGTCATCTGTCTACTGGCATGTCTTCATTGGCATCCGTCTGTCTGTCTTTCTTGCTTCACGTTTGCAGATATCTTTGTTTCATATTTTTTTCTGTAAGTAAATTTACTTCATGTTTTCAACTGTTTCTGGTAACGGACGACAGAAGTTGCCTACCCCGGGACATGCAGAAGTGGCACTCTCTGAGACGCTGAAAGACTACTTTCAAGGTCTTGTGGTCATAAAGAGAGCAGTAACCATGGCCTTAACCAGGTTAGCACGGCTCTTGCTTGCACCAAAATATGTCTGCCCACTTGTTTATCCTTGTCTTCTTTAATTTGTATCTGTGTCAGATCCTTATCCTCTCTCTCTCTCTCTCTCTCTCTCTCTCTCTCTCTCTCTCTCTCTCTCTCTCTCTCTCTCTCTCTCTCTCTCTCTCCAACCATTTTTATCTCTTCCTCAATTTCTCTAGTGTGTTTTCCCTAAAACTTTGTTGTGCTGATAAAAACATAACTGGATCTAAATGCAGTCGGGTAATGGAATTAATTAACTGAAATATACTACTCAATGGTATACTAGTATCACTTGTACATGTAACGAAAAAAAATCCAGAATTAAGCAACATGAGTTATAAAGTACTGTAAAAATGCACTTGCTTTTATTGAAAAAAAAAGGCGACGACTTACTGTAACCATCTATAAATTCAACAAGAGGGTAAAATAAATCAAACGGGAAAAAAAATTCTGGAAATAACAGAAGTAAAAAGTTGAGTTTACACTTAAAAACGAGAGTAAATTTACATAAAAAATGCGAATGTAATAAGCACAAAATAAAATTATTATACAATATTTAGAAAAAAGGCAATCATGATCTTTGCTTTTGTAACCACACATACGTAATTATAAGCATGTAATTGTAATGCTTCTCCAACAACCCCCTACAGAACAGGAAACATAATCGTTTATTTCTTCTTGTTTGGGCATAAATATCTGCAATAGAATTTCCAGCCATGTTCCATTATCAAGAAACGGGCACCAGATAATCTCCCTGCTCTTCACTGGACAACAGCGAGAGTCCTTATCACTCCTGCTGGACCAACAGACCATTACAAGTCAGGACTCTACCACCAGTTTCCAGATGTTCATTTTTAAATTCAAGTGAGACACTGCAGTATTACCAAATAAAACATATAACTCATTTTCACCACTCTTCTTTACAAGAGTCATCCATCCCTCACCATCAGTCTTCCTTTATCCTAAAGTTTGCCATCTGCATTGCTTCTTTTGTTCCGTCCCTCTTCGCATCTCATTTCGAATATTTTCGAAGTGGAAAGACACGTTGTAGAGTTACCTTTTATTAGGACGCTACACCACATAGAGTAAAACTTCGTAACAATAAAAGCTTGTTCTGGTGCAGTGTTTGTCTTTCCTAAACTACTGCAAGCAATACCCTCTTTACCTCGATCAATTTTCAAAATGACTGCACATTGAAAATGCGTTGAAAGCGAAACAAACAAGAGTGAACGAATTCTCACCCTCAGAGAGCTGTCACGCCACTAGAGCTACTCGCTGTAAATGAGCTAATCACTCCACCGGAACGCTTCTCACTTCCAGTGAGCTATCACTCAGATGGATACTATAGGAAAGTCTCCTTACACCTGATGGCCTTGTTCACCTAGCAGTAAATAGGTAACTGGGTGTTAACCGGCTGTTGAGGATGGTAGTATACATAGTGCTGGGCTTCGAAATAAATTGAGAAAAGATAAGAGGTTGTTACCAGTAAAACAAAAATAAACTATGAAAATTCTAACAGAGGTGTGCTGTGTACAGCACAGTTATTATTATTATTATTATTATTATTATTATTATTATTATTATTATTATTATCATTATTTTCATGGGAAAGGGCTACAACAATAGGGATCTTGCAGGGTCTGGGAAACAGGAGGTAATGAGGTTTGATCCATGGAAAGAAAGGGTAACTCAGTTACTTGAATCAAGAGCCCTTCACAGGCTGCGTTCAGCAGATACAGCCTGAATGCCCAGCAAAGAACCAAAGAATTATAGTTAGTCTTCCCATTTGTTGGATCAAAAACGATTATCAGCAATTCCCCAGCAATTCCTCAGGTTGTTCTTCAACTCTATATATCCTTGGTTAGGCCTCATTTAGATTATGCTGCACAGTTCTGGTCACCGTATTACAGAATGGATATAAATGTACTGGAAAACGTAGAGAGGAGGATGAGAAAGATGATCCCATGTATCAGAATCTTCCCTATGAGGATAGACTGAGGACTCTGAATCTGCACTCTCTCGAAAGGCGTAGAATTAGGGGAGATATGATCGAGGTGTATAAATGGAAAACAGGAATAAATAATGGGGATGTAAATAACGTGCTGAAAATTTCCAGCCAAGACAGGACTCGCAGCAATGGTTTCAAGTTGGAAAAATTCAGATTCAGGAAGGATATAGGAAAGCACTGGTTTGGTAATAGAGTTGTGGATGAGTGGAACAAACTCCCGAGTACAGTTATTGAGGCTAAAACGTTGTGTAGTTTTAAAAATAGGTTAGATAAATACATAAGTGGGTGTGGGCGGGTGTGAGTTGGACCTGACTAGCTTGTGCTACTAGGTCTGATGCCGTGCTCCTTCCTTAAGTGGAAGTGACCTGACTAGGTGGGTCATTGGGCTAATCGGGGAAGAACATGGACCTGCTTCGCATGGGTCAGTAGGCCTGTTGCAGTGCTCCTTCTTTCTTATGTTCTTATGTTAACACTCCTGGATATAATATCACTAACATCTTCAACGTAAACATAAGCATTGGCTTTAGAGAACATTCTGCCGACAGCAGTGAAGAAACGTCATACGTTGCAGAATAAGCAAATATTGGATGAAAGAGATGGAAATAGACTAATTAGCTTGTGAAAAGTGAAGAAAATGTGGAAAATAGGGGAGATTATATAGAGAATAGAGAGAAGAGAGAGAAAATATATTAGGGAGTCAGAAAGTGAGGATGATGCATGGAGTACATTGAAGTGCGTGTGAATTATAAATAACAAAAGTCTTTACAATCTCTAATGAGGATCAACTATAATCTAGCTATCTCTAATTCCTTCTAGACAACTGAGAATAGGAGAGTAAAACAGAAGACTCTCTCCCCACCCTCCACTCTCTACGGCCACACTGCCATCTTCTACAAGCATGTGAAAATTATACATGGATGATTAATGGTTTGATTGTTCGTAGAATAGATTTTCCATTGCTACAATTACTACTACAGTAACTGCTGATTATAGTAATACTATTTATAGTACCACTAACCCATAAAGAAAGTAGTGAAGAACGAGAGTCGAAAATTAATGTCAGAGAATTTCTCTATCTTATCTGAGATTTTCATTAGCTAGATCAATTTTTTTTTTTGGAAATTTTACGTATTAGATTAGAAGCACTTGTGCAATTTTTTTAAATGTAATTTTAATATCGCAAAAATAATTCATTTTGATTCGAAGTAATTTTTAATTATGTAGTTTGTTATATAACTGGTGTTTTATAATTGTTTTCAATGCTGGAAGTGCAAAGAAAAGGCATGTAGAAAGTGCAAAGAAAAGGCATATAGGAAGTGCAAAGAAAAGGCACATAGAAAGTTCTTCGAGGGTTCGAAAATATTAAGTAAAAAAAAGTATTCATTGTCTACTTCTTAACGAAGGAGAGATTAATACATGATTCAGAGGAGTGGGCGGCGCGGTGTGTTTAGAGGGGCGGAGGGAAGTTAGGGGATAATAACAGCCATAAGTCGTGTTGTAAGTGATTCTGCCCGAGATGAGCCTTACGTCAGTCCAATATGCAGGCATCCTCGCGAGGGAAGATAATTGTTCTGATCATATTTTTATGTATATGCATATTTATGTATATATGTATATTTATGTATATGTGTATATACGCATATGCATATTTATGTATATGTATATTTATGTACATGTAAATGTATAATATTTATATGTATAATTTTATGTATAACCACCTCATAATATCATTCTGGATCACCACACTGAGAAGCTGGAAGAGAAAGGTGACATCACTCGGATATTTAGTTTTATTGATTCTCTTAGGATTTAATTCTACAAAGAAATTTCGCCATTTTTTCCAAAGGGGTAATAACTCCGAACTTAATACGACTAAGTTGTATGGGTAGACTACTTCCCTATATTTGTTGAATTTTTCTTTCCTATGATCAGGCGCACCACTCTGTTGACCAACCTGGTATGGAATATGGGTGTCAGTTAGACAAGATACACATAATTAGCTCCACAATTTCTTTTTTTTTTTTTTACTGTTCCAGAGATATAATGTGATCTCATCGGGGACACCAGAGAGAATATTGGGTTGTGAGACATTGAGGATCGAAGATTCTCTCTCTCTGTTGGACACTGGGGTGTGGTCAGACTTCTGATGATAATGCAATTTAATTCGTTGTGTCTAAAATACCATACTTTGCTCAAGCCATATCCGTCAGCTATCAACTTTCATCACCTGTACTCAATGTAAATAAAGGCAGCATGGCAGAGTCACTGCAACACAGATGATCTATGGGTCGAGAAGTGTGCCAGTTTCGGGGATGGGAACTGTTAAAAGAAATTTTTCAGGGTTGCACAGGAAGAAAATACACATATGACTTCATGAAGAGTTCTTTCGTTTCACTAATGTTTTTATTCTCTTATCGAACCGCATAATCATTTACACTATATCCAGTGGACGCAAATAAATAAATATATATATATATATATATATATATATATATATATATATATATATATATATATATATATATATATATAGATAGATATATAAGATTCTGAAAGTGGAAACTCCTAAATGAAAGCACGTTATCCGATTTTCCCTGTATGGTCTCAAATATGAAAAAGTACCGCTATCAAGGTCTCCTATCTGCTAAACATGCTGATTGTGTGCAAAATTAAAGTGAGTTCAAATTTACATTCAGATTTATGAATGAAAAATACTACTGGAGACTTTTAATTGCTCGTCATTACAGATAATTGCATCACACCGGCCGGTCTTGATAATGCCTGCTCGCTGCATCACTCACACACCAGAAAATTAGCACAAACATGGCCTCGGAGAATTCTTCTATCGTTGCGTGAGCTGCACATTAATGCATTTGCGTGACACCTGTGACCCACCTTAGCAGAATGTGGTGGTGGTGGTGGTAGTGGTGGTGGTGGTGGTGATGGCGGCGGCGGTTGTAGTAATAGTAGTTGGCGTGGTAGTGGTGGCAGATGTATTAATAATGGTTGGCGAGATAGTTGTGGTAGTGGTGGTGGCAGTTTTATTAATAATGGTTGGTGTGGTGGTGGTGATTGTGGTAGGAGTTGTATTAATAATGGTTGGCGTGGTGGTTGCGGTGGTGGTGGTTGTGGTAGCAGTTGTATTAATAGTGGTTGGCGCGGTGGTGGTGGTCTTCATTAGCATAAGTACTTTCATAGACCTGGTGTACTAGACAGCAGCTTAAACATCCTCAATAGTGCAATCAGGAGAATGAGGCCTAAATAATACTCCAGATATTAGCTTTTCATTTAACATGTTTTCCCACCGCCAAAACTTACAATTGTTTATACTACATACAGTCGTATAACCAATACCAAGAAATAACTAATGTTTGGAAAGAAAGTGCATTAGTATGATAAATCTCACTCCTACACTTTTGATCACCCATGCAGTAGACAGATGCTAGTATAGTTTAACAATCTCGTATTGCCGTTACATGCTAGATAACTCTCCCTGGATTTCCCTCCCTCACCGTGAACAAGCAGAACTTCCAGCACAACCGGCAGTCACCCCATACTCCAGTGGTGCACACATATGAAATAAGCATTGATCCACAGTTCCTTAAGCATTCTGATGGCATGCGGTAATGCGATTACATGTGATGCACGTCGAATACAATATCTACACTCAGTGCATGCCACTTCCCCATCCCCAGAGCACAGTTACTGCCCTGTCTGTCTCCAGTCATCAGATGGTTGGTATAAGAGAGAACTACCAGCCTGAGCTTGCTACCATCTGCAGCTCATGAGACTGCCATCCCCACGAGCCCATTTGAGGCGGGGTAGATGGCAGACCAGAGGCCTAGCTTCTCCCTACGAGCCCCGTGAGGGCGGGGAATGTGGCTAGGCATGGGGACACTTGGTCCCAAAGATGAGGAGGTACTGTACCTCCTCCCATGGGAGACTTAAGTCTCGAGACACTCCCCAGATAGGGAGCCAAGGCCGGGTCACCACTACTTGGAAAAGACCCGGGCCGGGAGAATACCGGCGAATAAAAAAAAAAAAAAAAAAAAAAAAGATGGTTGGTGTGTCAACATGGCACAAATACATCAAGTAAAACTAGTCAATGCGACTGCCTTTCTACCATCCTACTCAGCTGGCAGTGTTAAAGAAAAAAATATGTAGGTTAAAATATTTAGACCAAAATTTCCTGTTGTGCAAAACCTAGACCACAGGGAAGGACAGAAAACAGTAGGGCTAACGTAGGTACAAGAAACTTACCGTAATGAAGGAAGAAAAAGTTCTGGAGAGGGAATCTACCACAGTATTTAACTTCATGAGAAATTTATGCCACAGTTTATACAATTCCTTTTCGAACACTGAGGTAGAAAGAGCTGAGCTTATTGGTTACTATGACACCTTTCTCAGATCAGTGAGGTAGAGGGCACTGACCTAATGAAATAAATGAAATACGGGAAACATTTCTCGGATAGCGCAGCGACCAATACACATCAAGAGTTGAGCAGGACTGGCCCAATTTACCGGCAACTCAGGCAGTTGCCAGGGACGCACGTGCTGTGGGGCATTACATGTCAAGGGGCCTCACATGTTGTAGGGCACCATATAATAAGGAGTTGCCACATAGTAAAAGATACCACGGCCTAAACGGCTCCACATGCTAAGGGACGCCACGCCGTGTAATTAGTACCTTACATACATGATCGGGAAATAGAAAAAAAAACATTCTCTGCCTGATTCTGTGTTGCAACTGCTTTCTTTTATGTATATATTGTAATAAATTCATAATTCCTGCATTTTTACCTCATTGTGATATTTTTTACTCTACTGCATAGGACACCAAAGGTCATATTTGCAAGAGTAGAATGCTATTAAATTTATTGTTCAAAATTGATAATTACACGGAATATATATATGTATATATATATATATATATATATATATATATATATATATATATATATATATATATATATATATATATATATACATGTATGTCTTGCCGAATATGTAAAACTGGTCAATTAGCAAGAACTCAATTAAATTAAGTCCTTTCTGAAATTTTCTCTTATAAGTTTAAAGATACATTTTTTTCATTAATGTTATTGTAAAAAGTTTTAATTTTGCACCAAAAGTATCTTAGAAAACTTGCCTAACCTTATTATAACAGGCGCAATTTATTTTAGCCTAATCCAACTAAATATATTTTAGATTTGTTTACAATATTTTAACTCTAAACAAATAGAACGAAATATATTTTTTTCGTTAGGTTCAGAATGATTTTGGCGAAATTATTGCTTACACAAATTTTCACTTGTCGTATGTGACAAGATGAGCGTTGCTATTTAAGCCAAGATCGCAAGTTCTGCCTATTCGGCAAGACATATATATATATATATATATATATATATATATATATATATATATATATATATATATATATATATATATATATATATATATATATGTCGTGCCGAATATGTAAAACTGGTCAATTAGCAAAAACTCATTTAAAATTAAGCCCTTTCTAAAATTTTCTCTTACACGTTTAAAGATAAATTTTTTTATTAATGTTAATGCATAAAATTTTAATTTTGCACCAAAAGAATCTTAGAAAACTTACCTAACCTTATTATAAAAAGAACAATTTATTTTAGCCTAACCCAACTATATATATTTTAGATCTGTTTACAATAATTTAATACTAAACAAACACAGTGAAATATATTGTTTTCCTTAGGTTCAGAATGATTTTGGCGAAATTATTGCATACACAAATTTTCGCTTGTTCTATATGGCAAGATGAGCGTTGCTATTTAAGCCAAGATCGCAAGTTCTGCATATTCGGCACGACATATACATATATATATATATATAATATATATATATATATATATATATATATATATATATATATATATATATATATATATAATGTCGTGCCGAATAGGCAGAACTTGCGTTCTTGGCTTAAACACAAGCGCTCATCTTGCCATATAGGACAAGTGAAAATTTGTGTATGTAATAATTTCGCCAAAATTATTCTGAACCTAACGAAAAAAATGTTTGATTGTGTTTGTTTAGTACTAAATTATTGTAAACGTATTTAAAATATATTTAGTTGGGTTAGGCTAAAATAAATTGCTTTTGTTATAATAAGGTTAGGTAAGTTTTCTAAGATACTTTTGGTGCAAAATTAAAAATTTTTACATTAACATTAATGAAAAAAATATATCTTTAAACATATAAGAGAAAATTTCAGAAAGGACCTAATTTTAAATGAGTTCTTCCTAATTGACCAGTTTTACATATTCGGCTCGACATATATATATATATATATATATATATATATATATATATATATATATATATATATATATATATATATATATATATATATATATATATATGTCTTGCCGAATAGGCAGAACTTGCGATCTTGGCTTAAATAGCAACGCTATTTATATATTTATATATATATATATATATATATATATATATATATATATATATATATATATATATATATATATATATATATATATATATATATATATATATATGCAAAACAACCACTGTGAAAGGGTAGTGAAATTCCAAGCGTTTTCGTGACTACTCACATTGTCAAGGAACTATGAAAGTAATACATCAAAGGAAGGCAATTAAAGGGCTTAGACCACACCTCACAGTCAACTCCCACAACAATGAAACACCTGACGCGGGACAATACCGGACTCATAAGAAAAGAGGAACACTGCAGTAGGTCCGCTGGTCCAACTAGACAGGTCCTCACGACAACCCACCAACAAATCATTCTACCCAAGAAATAAGGTTTATTATTTGTCCAATGTATTATTAAACTCTAACCAAATTTTATTAATTATAAATGAATCTAATTCATACAAACCTAAGGAAATGTTCATATTATTTTCAAAACTGCTTTTTATGAAACAAGATTCAATTATATTTCTGTCAACCATGGACTTGCTTGATACAACTTTCCCAACTTTTTGAAAATTAATTGGATGGTTAAAGTCTCTCACATGAATAAATAAAGCATTGGAATCTTGTCCAGTTCCAAAGCTATATTTATGATGTTTTAATCTAAGTTCGAGACTTTTACCAGTTTGACCGTAATAAACTTTATCGCAAATTTTACAAGGAATCTTATAGACACATCCGTCAGCATTTTGGGGGGAATTCTTTATCAAAAGTTTTTTTTACTGCATCAAGAGTTTTAGAAACAACTTTAATATTAAAAGTCTTAAGAAGAGAAGGCATATAAACCAAGTTTTCATGGTAAGGGAGAACCAACATATTTTTAGTTGAATGAGGTTGGTTGTCCCTTTTTGGGTTGTAAAAAGTATTTCTAGCAATTTTAAATGATTTATCAATTACATTTTTCGGGTATTTCAGATCATTGGCTATTTCATAAATTTTGGATATTTCTTCATCTATGAACTCTGGACTACAAATACATAAAGCTCTCAAAAACATTGATGAGAAAACAGGCAGTTTAACTTTATCTTGATGGGAAGAATAATAATGTACATAGGAACACTTATTTGTAGTTTTTTTTTTTTTTGTAAATTTTAAATTTGAATTCATTATTACTCTTAATAATTAAAACATCTAGAAAAGGCAATGAGTTATTTTCCTCAAACTCAACAGTAAAGTTTATAGAATGGGCTAAGCTATTTAATTAGCCAAGGAAATGGTGTAATAAAGTTGGTAGAATTACCGACAATATGTAAGGTAAAAGGACACAAGTGCAACTAATGTGACATTTATTGTGGCAACGTTTCGCTCTCCAGGAGCTTTATCAAGCCATTACAAACAATACATGGACACAGAGGGTATATAAAGGCTCAGAGTGAGGTGAATACTAGTGAGGTACCATTTCGATGTTCACTAGTGGTAGTAGTAGTAGTAGTAGTAGTAGTAGTGGTAGTGACAAAAGTAATACAATATGGTAGAGCAATTAATTCGTACATGAGTAAAAGGATATAAAAGCTATTACTTGGGTAACATAAAAATAGGTTGGACAAATATATAAACTGGAATGAGGCAGCTTGTTTCAGTGTTCACTCTCTGTGCTTTGTGTAGTATAACAGGAGAGACTATGTGATGGCAGGGTTTACTGTTTTCAGGAGGATTCTTGCTAAGACTTCGGAGATGGTGAAGCTGCCGTTGTTTTGTTTAATTGTATTCGAAACAGCGATCAGTGCTGATTCAAGGCACTTGCGTGTGCAGAAATTATTTTCTTTTATCACTAATTGGGCGTCTCTGAATTTCATAAGATGATTGGTGGAATTTCGGTGTTGTACACAGGCGTTGTTTAAGTTGTCGTTCCTGCATGCGTATATGTGCAAGAAAAGAGCTCTTCAGATCATCAATTCTCCACGCATCAACACCGCTCCCAACAAAGTTATAATTCTTCCCAACAGCCAGGTTGCACTAAACGTCTCAAAAGTACTTTCACAAGCTAACACCAGAGTCGCCATCGCTTCTACCACTTCAATAAAGGATCTAACCAGGACAAAACCCAAGCACCACGAACCAGTCAATGCAGGAGTTTACACTATACCCTGTGGAGGCTGTGACAAGATCTACGTAGGTGAAACAGCAAGAAACCTCGACACCCGCCTCAATGAACACATATACGCATGCAGGAACGACAACTTAAACAACGCCTGTGTACAACACCGAAATTCCACCAATCATCTTATGAAATTCAGAGACGCCCAATTAGTGATAAAAGAAAATAATTTCCGCACACGCAAGTGCCTTGAATCAGCACTGATCGCTGTTTCGAATACAATTAAACAAAACAACGGCAGCTTCACCATCTCCGAAGTCTTAGCAAGAATCCTCCTGAAAACAGTAAACCCTGCCATCACATAGTCTCTCCTGTTATACTACATAAAGCACAGAGAGTGAACACTGAAACAAGCTGCCTCATTCCAGTTTATATATTTGTCCAACCTATTTTTATGTTACCCAAGTAATAGCTTTTATATCCTTTTACTCATGTACGAATTAATTGCTCTACCATATTGTATTACTTTTGTCACTACCACTACTACTACTACTACTACTACCACTAGTGAACATCGAAATGGTACCTCACTAGTATTCACCTCACTCTGAGCCTTTATATACCCTCTGTGTCCATGTATTGTTTGTAATGGCTTGATAAAGCTCCTGGAGAGCGAAACGTTGCCACAATAAATGTCACATTAGTTGCACTTGTGTCCTTTTACTTTACAAGGAAATGGTGTATATTTATATTCTTGGGGATAAGACATAAAATATCATCGACATATCTGAACCATTTTGCTCTATTAGGGAGGATTGTGTTAAGCAATCTTGTTCCAAAAAATTCCATGTATTGATTACTAAGAACAGGTGAAAGAGGATTTCCCATTGCCATACCAAATTTCTGTGTGTAAAACTTATCATTAAATACAAATTTTGCATCAACAATGCATAGTTTAATAAGTTTAATGATGGTAGGAACTGGTAATGATAAATCATAATTAACGAGTTCTTCAGATAAGAAACTTAATAAATCATCAACAGGAACTTTCGTAAACAAGGAAGTAACATCAAAACTAACCATGTTAAAATCATTTAAGTCAGTCAAGGAGCTTAATTTATCAACTAAATCGAAGTTGTTTTTTACATTGAAGTTAGAAATTTTACCAACAATAAGGCTCAAAATGTCAACAAGCCATTTGTATAATTTATACGAAACTGATCCTATGGAGCTAATAATTGGTCTGATTGGATTACCTGGTTTGTGTGTTTTTATTAGTCCATACATGTAAGGTAAAGATGGATTAAAGGAAGTAAATTGTTTAATTAATTCATCTTTGCCTTTTAGTCGAAGTTTTATTGTTTTATTGAAATTGCTGTTAACGGTTTCTAAGGGATTCTTTCTAAGTTTAGAGTAGGTTTCAGTATCATCTAAGAGATTATTCATTTTTTCTTGGTAATCATTTTCTTTCATAATTACTATTGCATTTTACACTCAGAAATTTGGTATGGCAATGGGAAATCCTCTTTCACCTGTTCTTAGTAATCTATACATGGAATTTTTTGAAACAAGATTGCTTAACACAATCCTCCCTAATAGAGCAAAATGGTTCATACATGTCGATGATATTTTATGTCTTATGTCCAAGAATATAGATATGCACCATTTCTTTGGCAAATTAAATAGCTTAGCCCATTCTATAAACTTTTCTGTTGAGTTTGAGGAAAATAACTCATTGCCTATTCTAGATGTTTTAATTATTAAGAGTAATAATGAATTCAAATTTAAAATTTACAGAAAACCTACAAATAACTGTTCCTATGTACACTATTATTCTTCCCATCAAGATAAAGTTAAACTGTCTGTTTTCTCATCAATGTTTTTGAGAGCTTTACGTATTTATAGTCCAGAGTTCTTAGATGAAGAAATATCCAAAATTTATGAAATATTGGCAGCCAATGATCTGAAATACCCGAAAAATGAAATTGATAAATAATTTAAAATTGCTAAAAATACTTTTTACAACCCAAAAAGGGACAACTAACCTCATTCAACTAAAAATGTGTTGGTTCTCCCTTACCATGAAAACTTGGTTGATATGCCTTCTCTTCTTAAGACTTTTAATATTAAAGTTGTATTTAAAAATCTTGATACAGTAAAAAACTTTTGATAAAGAATTCCCCCCAAAATGCTGACGGATGTGTCTATAAGATTCCTTGTAAAATTTGCAATAAAGTTTATTACGGTCAAACTGGTAAAAGTCTCGAACTTAGATTAAAACAACATAAATATAGCATTGGAATTGGACAAGATGTCATCATAGTTGCTGATCCCTGTGTTGTATAGCATATCAGTATCATCCATGTGCTTTAGATAGGAGATCCCTAGGCCTGTGACTGTTTGTGTGACGTCACGGGATGCGCATGTGTACGTTCGTACCTCTGCCTCCTCCTCAGTCGGCGTTAGACATCCAGGCTAGAACACGGCAAGGCTGGGCTCCATCTCCCTTTACCAGAGCCTGACAATATATCGTTACCATCCAACAAGTGTGTCTACCTTCAACTCTCGATATCTCCATTTATGAACCCCTACGATAAATGGTGGCAGCGGTGGGCCTGTAGAGACTTCTGGAGATAAATTTCGACCGAGCCGGCTGCCATCTTGTGAGTAAGCCTGCCGAGCAGGGTACGCTCGACCTACCCCAGCCAGCTACCTCAAGCCAGCTACTCTCTCGAGCATCTACCAGCCACTACATTATTCACTGGTCAGTCTCTTTTTATTAGTGTTTATCTGCTTATTTGCATCACTCCCGAGGGGTTGACCCGAGTTTGCAAAATAAGCCAGCTTCCAGTCTGTGGTGAGGGAGTCCAGTCCAGCCTAGCCTACTCCATCCAGTTCCTTTGCCTGCCAAGTCAGCTTTCCACCCCTGCTGTGCTCATCGTGAGAAGTTATCAAGCTATTCTGTGTGAGGGGTTAAGATAAGCCAGCCAGCAACTAACCCAGGTGTCTTACCCCAGTACTCAAGCAAGCCACGTGAGTAGTCTTCATCGCTTTCGATTCAAGCTCCAAGCCATTCTGAGTGCTCTTTTTCATCCCTGTGGTTTTGTGGTATTTCGTGGGTGTATTTTAAGCCAGCCAGCTTAGAATATCAGCCAGCTTAGAATATCTTCGTGCCAGTGTGGGTGTCCTCAGTGAGGCTTACGCCGTTCATCCCATAGGCCCACGACCACGTGTGTCTCACCACCCCCGGTCTTAGCCCTGTTATGCCCACAAACCCACCCACCCACTCACCACGCAGCCTCAGATGCCTCATTTACCCACTAACCCAACCACTCCCACTGTGTTTTGGTGCTCACCCAACCTCTACCAGTGTTTGGTACACTACTGGGGGTTATAGCACCATATTTTAAGGACTACATAGGGGGTCAAGAGCTAGAGTGTGTTTTGCGCCACCGTTAATGCCTCCTGTGTGAAGTCTATCGTCGATGTAAGCGCAATTCTACGATCATGTGTGCAGAGGACAGCAGCAAGACGACATAAACAATCCTCCAATCTTCCACCATCTACCTCATTCTACACCAAGTCGTTACAGCGATAATATTGTTCATAGAGACATTTGCGAGTGTTGAGACATTTCTTTTTGTGTTTCCAGTGATTTTTCTTTTAGTGACATTCAGTGACTCTTGATCAGACTCAGTGTTTATTATATACTGATTGCAATAATTTGATAATCTCCTTAATTCAGTGTTAATTTTCGTGCATTATCTTATGTCTGTTGTGTTGTGTGTCTTTTTATACACTTGAAGTAAGTACTTAGTGTTTTTCCTTTGTTGTGTGTGCAACATATGAGCAGTACAGAACTTGTGTTTGCACTTCAGAATCACCTAGTGTTCTCAGTATTCCAGTGAAGTATTTCAGTAATTTATTTAGTTGTGTCCTGCATCACAACTCAGTGTTGTCTCAGTTATATATATTTTTTTTTCATCCCAGCATTTGTGTATTCCTGTTTTGTTCCCTGTGTGTTGAACATTCTTGTGTTTATATTCTTTTCATTTAGCCAGTGTCTAATTTGTGTTATTTCCACAGACAATAGTGCCATTGTTTTGTGCAAGCAAAATAATTATTATAAAATTTTCACACATCAAGTTTCATTGCAAGAAAATTCTAGTATTGTGTTTATATTGATGTGTCGTGTTCTGCATCACTTTAAGTGTTCAAACTTTTTTGTTCTGTGTTTTAGCACCTATTATTTTTCATGTTTATTGAACAAATTCACTCTTAGTGCAATTTTTAAATTCTTCTTATAGAGTAAATTGTTCTTTTGCTTGTTAAGTGTTGCTTGAGTGCAGTTAAGAGTTAAAGTGTTCCCTCAGTTCATGCCTTGATATATTTCTTTTCTTGTTTACCTGGAGTTTACCTGGAGAGAGTTCCGGGGGTCAACGCCCCCGCGGCTCGGTCTGTGACCAGGCCTCCTGGTGGATCAGAGCCTGATCAACCAGGCTGTTGCTGCTGGCTGCACGCAGACCAACGTACGAGCCACAGCCCGGCTGATCAGGAACTGACTTTAGGTGCTTGTCCAGTGCCAGCTTGAAGACTGCCAGGGGTCTGTTGGTAATCCCCCTTATGTGTGCTGGGAGGCAGTTGAACAGTCTCGGGCCCCTGACACTTATTGTATGGTCTCTTAACGTGCTAGTGACACCCCTGCTTTTCATTGGGGGGATGGTGCATCGTCTGCCAAGTCTTTTGCTTTCGTAGTGAGTGATTTTCGTGTGCAAGTTCGGTACTAGTCCCTCTAGGATTTTCCAGGTGTATATAATCATGTATCTCTCCCTCCTGCGTTCCAGGGAATACAGGTTTAGGAACCTCAAGCGCTCCCAGTAATTGAGGTGTTTTATCTCCGTTATGCGCGCCGTGAAAGTTCTCTGTACATTTTCTAGGTCGGCAATTTCACCTGCCTTGAAAGGTGCTGTTAGTGTGCAGCAATATTCCAGCCTAGATAGAACAAGTGACCTGAAGAGTGTCATCATGGGCTTGGCCTCCCTAGTTTTGAAGGTTCTCATTATCCATCCTGTCATTTTTCTCACCTTGAAGGTGAGATCCTCCGACATGATCACTCCCAGGTCTTTGACGTTGGTGTTTCGCTCTATTTTGTGGCCAGAATTTGTTTTGTACTCTGATGAAGATTTAATTTCCTCATGTTTACCATATCTGAGTAATTGAAATTTCTCATCGTTGAACTTCATATTGTTTTCTGCAGCCCACTGAAAGATTTGGTTGATGTCCGCCTGGAGCCTTGCAGTGTCTGCAACGGAAGACAATGTCATGCAGATTCGGGTGTCATCTGCAAAGGAAGACACGGTGCTGTGGCTGACATCCTTGTCTATGTCGGATATGAGGATGAGGAACAAGATGGGAGCGAGTACTGTGCCTTGTGGAACACAGCTTTTCACCGTAGCTGCCTCGGACTTTACTCTGTTGACGACTACTCTCTGTGTTCTGTTAGTGAGGAAATTATAGATCCATCGACCGACTTTTCCTGTTATTCCTTTAGCACGCATTTTGTGCGCTATTACGCCATGGTCACACTTGTCGAAGGCTTTTGCAAAGTCTGTATATATTACATCTGCATTCTTTTTGTCTTCTAGTGCATTTAGGACCTTGTCGTAGTGATCCAATAGTTGAGACAGACAGGAGCGACCTGTTCTAAACCCATGTTGCCCTGGGTTGTGTAACTGATGGGTTTCTAGATGGGTGGTGATCTTGCTTCTTAGGACCCTTTCAAAGATTTTTATGATATGGGATGTTAGTGCTATTGGTCTGTAGTTCTTTGCTGTTGCTTTACTGCCCCCTTTGTGGAGTGGGGCTATGTCTGTTGTTTTTAGTAACTGTGGGACGACCCCCGTGTCCATGCTCCCTCTCCACAGGATGGAAAAGGCTCGTGATAGGGGCTTCTTGCAGTTCTTGATGAACACAGAGTTCCATGAGTCTGGCCCTGGGGCAGAGTGCATGGGCATGTCATTTATCGCCTGTTCGAAGTCATTTGGCGTCAGGATAACATCGGATAGGCTTGTGTTAATCAAATTTTGTGGCTCTCTCATAAAAAATTCATTTTGATCTTCGACTCTCAGTCTGGATAGCGGCTTGCTAAAAACTGAGTCATATTGGGACTTGAGTAGCTCACTCATTTCCTTGCTGTCATCTGTGTAGGACCCATCTTGTTTAAGTAGGGGCCCAATACTGGACGTTGTTCTCGATTTTGATTTGGCATAGGAGAAGAAACACTTTGGGTTTCTTTCTATTTCATTTATGGCTTTTAGTTCTTCCCGCGATTCCTGACTCCTAAAGGATTCTTTTAGCTTAAGTTCGATGCTTGCTATTTCTCTGACCAGTGTCTCCCTACGCATTTCAGATATATTGACCTCTTTTAGCCGCTCTGTTATTCTTTTCCGTCGCCTGTAAAGGGAGGGCCTGTCTCTTTCTATTTTACATCTACTCCTCCTTTTTCTTAGAGGAATAAGCCTTGTGCATACATCGAGTGCCACCGAGTTAATCTGTTCTAGGCATAAGTTGGGGTCTGTGTTGCTTAGTATATCTTCCCAGCTTATATCGGTTAGGACTTGGTTTACTTGGTCCCACTTTATGTTTTTGTTATTGAAGTTGAATTTGGTGAATGCTCCCTCGTGACTAGTCTCATTATGTCGGTCTGGGGCTCCACGCATACATGTCTGAACCTCAATTATGTTGTGATCTGAGTATATTGTTTTTGATATGGTGACATTTCTTATCAGATCATCATTGTTAGTGAAGATGAGGTCTAGTGTATTCTCCAGTCTTGTAGGCTCTATTATTTGCTGGTTTAAATTGAATTTTGTGCAGAGATTTAAAAGCTCGTGTGAGTGTGAGCTTTCATCAGAGCTGCCTCCTGGTGTTATTACTGCAACAATATTATTTGCTATATTCCTCCATTTTAGGTGCCTTAAGTTGAAATCCCCCAGGAGCAAGATGTTGGGTGCAGGAGCTGGAAGATTTTCCAGACAGTGGTCAATTTTTAACAGCTGTTCCTGGAATTGCTGGGATGTTGCATCCGGAGGCTTGTAGACTACCACAATGACTAGGTTTTGGTTCTCGACCTCTACTGCTAAAACTTCCACTACATAATTTGAGGCATTAAGCAGTTCTGTGCAAACAAGTGACTCTGCAATGTACAGGCCAACCCCCCCTCCTTTTGCCTGTTCACTCTGTCACATCTGTATAGGTTGTAACCTGGGATCCATATTTCGTTGTCCAAGTGATCCTTTATGTGGGTCTCAGTGAAAGCCGCGAACATTGCCTTTGCCTCTGCAAGCAGTCCACGGATGAAAGGTATTTTGTTGTTTGTTGCTGGCTTTAGACCCTGTATATTTGCAAAGAAGAATGTTATCGGACTGGTGGTATTGTTGGTACATTGACTCATTTTGCAATAATTCTTGTGCAAATATTATTTTGCCATTAAAGTTTTTCTTGCAGAAATTTTATGCAGTGTTGTGCAGTACTTTTTGATTAGCAATTGTTATTTGCAATATTGCTACAGTTATTTCAGTGCAGTTTATTATGCTCTGTTCTGTGCATAATATTTTATTCTTTCTGTGCCATTTTATTTTATTTCAGTGAATTGTGTCACAGTTTGTGTTATTTTGTACAAGCTTTATTGAGTCCATTTTATCATTTTATTGTGTATTTCCCTATTGCATTGAGAGTAAAGACAACTCACTGTGCCATTCATTCAATTTAAAGTAAAGTTGAGCAAATCAGATCCGAGTAAAGTACAAGTTCTCTTGATTTCTAAACTGTTGTTTGTGCAGTTGAGTATTATCTTTGTGACTGTGAGTTCTTTGCTTACTGTGTGACCTGTCAATTTTTACTTATACAGAATAGTTAAGCATTTCCTCCCCATTTAAGTTCACTGTGTTGTGTGTTCCTCAGTTACATTTTCTTTAGTTTCTCTAAATTCTTGTTTTACATTTTGCAAACATGTCTCAAGTTTTCTCAAGCGATGCCTCAGCACATGCTGCTAGTACAACCATTGATGCGTCAGCCCAAAATTCGAGTAACTCCTTATCAAACAATAGATACACTCAGACTTCTAGCCTGCGTAATTTCAGTCGTGATCCGTATGATGCTATGCCATTGTTCAATGGTAATCCAGGCAACCTAGAAGGTTGGTTTTCCGCTGTTCGAGCCAGAGCTAATGCTTCAGTTGATGGTCTTCCATCTGAGAGTTGTTTAATCAGTATCGGAAAGGAGAGTCTAGCCCGTTCTCCAGCAGCCTCACATGTATTCAACTTAATTCGTATGAAGGACTTCCAAGATCTAACCAGGTGGCAAGATTATGAACAGTTAATTCGCAACTATCTCGAACCGGTGCGAGAAACCGATCCGTTTGTTGTTCTCAAAGAATTAGTTTGCACAGCTCCGAGGCCAGAAGAGTCATTAGATGAGTTTGTTCCTCGTCTTAATAACCTAATGTCCTCATTCGTTAAAGCAGGTCAAAATTCCAAGTACCTTAAAGATAGTGATAAACCAGCCTTTGATGGGTTTGCCAAATTAGCCGCATTCGGAGTTTTCAAACAACTAATGCCACCGACATCTATGTATGTGTACAATTCAAGTCCGCTAGATGCTACTATGGGACCGCTCGCAGCGCTCATCCATGTACGAAATTTGTGTCCCGAGGGAACCTTCCCTTATTGTAAGTCTACACCAACCACTTTGTCCACTCCTGTACCTCCTCTAGTTTGTGCTACTACCAAAATTCCCAACCTTAATCACTCGCGTCCATCATCCAAAGCTAGTGTTAAGAGCCATCATTCCCGTAGCACCCGTAGTATGTACAGTACCCACAGTCAAAGAACTTCCTACAATTGTGGTTACCGTGGCCATATTGCTATTAATTGTCATGATAGTCACCCTAAGAAGCGTCGTACTGATGATGAGTACCAGTCAGATCTTCCCTACTGTACATATCATAGAATTCATGGACATGACACATCTGAGTGCAATGCTCTCTACAACCTGCAGTACTCTAGATCTTTCCGTGGCCGTTCCAACCGCAGAGCCAGGAGAGGAAATAGACGTCGTGGTTCACAAACTAACCAGAACCAGGCTCATTCTTCCAACTCGGGGGAATCCGAGCGCCCAAGGCTACTCGTCCAGTCGTGACAGTAGTAGGTGATAACGAGTACACCATCCCAGATCAAAATTCCTATGAAGCCTTAGCCAGCCTTGAGAATGATAACCTCGCTGTTGATGTTGCTTCACACGTCTCTGACGTAGAGGAATTTGGGGATGAAGTAGAAAATGCCTTCTCCGATGACAACCCACCTTTCTGTTTGCATATAACTCCTAACGAAACGATTGGTCCTTTAGTACAAGCTTCTGTCCATAATGCGCCCGTTCATGTGTTCATGGACTCTGGTGCGCAAGTTAATATCATCAGGTCTAGTTTGTTTAAAGAGAAGCAGTTACGCCGTGTCCTCCTCGTTGAACCAACTACTGTAACTTCCCTTAGTGGAGTAGCTGGTTCCCTTCTGCGAGTCCGAGGTCAGACTTCGCTCACCTTTACTATCCAAGGAAGAGACTTTACTGCTGCTTTTCTTGTTGTCGACCAAATTACTTTCCCTGGTGACCTTCTACTGGGATTTGCTTCCATGCGAGACTTACGCATTGTGCTCGACCCGTACCGATGGCATGCCCAAATTGACGACTTGATCGTTCCATTCTGGGGTTACCAGCTTGGATCAGAAATCTGCCATACTGCTGCAGAGTATGATGTACGGATTAAGTCCTTACAAGCCAATGCATTCTCCAGTAGCGTACCCAAGCGGTCAGGCACTGGTAATTCTGTCACTCCTATCTGTGTTCCACCTACACCTTCATATATGCAAGATAGTGTATTGCCTCAAGTGTCCGAGGACGCTCAGACTGCTTTGAGTGCTCTGCCTATCCCTGCAATGACTGCTAGTCCAAGTAGTAGTTTCTCCACAGGGGACGCCTTGTCGGAAAACGATTACTTGAAACTAGTAATGCCATCTCTTGTTGATGTCACATGCCGTCTGCAGAAAGACGTCTCTGTTGCGGCTAGTGTTCTCACTAGAGTGTCTGTTGTTGTTCCTAATGTTCCAGATGGTGATAACGTCCTAGTTGACAGTGATTCCTGCAAAGTCAAGGGTTTATTTGTTGAACCTTCCTTACACGTTGTAAGAGACAGTAAGATCCATTTATTCCTTGCTAACACTTCGGGTCACAGTGTTCGTCTCAGAGCAAATACCAATCTCGTTGACCTAGTTCACTATCCTTACCCTGTTCAAGTACAGGATGACGTGCCACCTGACCAGTGGGTCGGTGCTATTTCAACAGTGGAGACCTCATCCACTCCACTGGATCAATCCATCCCACCAGTTGAGGAGAAAGCGTTTGTTGACTTTGTTGAACAAACGTCGTAACGCCATTGCCCTACCAGGTGAGAAGATGGGTATAACGCACATACTGTCCCATCTTATTCCACTTGAACCTGGTACTAGACCTATCTATATACCTGCGTACAGAATGCCTCATTCCCAAGTTGCTGTCGCAGAAGAACTGATCAATCAGATGCTCAATGATGGAGTTATTGCACATAGAAATTCACACTGGAATGCACCCTTGATCCTAGTGCCTAAGAAGGACGGCACTTGGCGCCCGGTGATTGATTTTAGCAAGTTAAATGCGAAAACCATTCCAGATCGCTTCCCGCTTCCTGTACTAGGTGACCTTTTACGCAATATCGGAGATAACAAAGTCTTCTCGACCCTGGACTTGTTACAAGGGTTTTGGCAAGTCCCTCTTCACGAGGATAGCCAAGAGTTAACTGCATTCTCCACTCCCACAGGTCATTATCACTTCCTACGAATGGCTTTTGGATTACGATCTTCTATCACGTTCTCTAGACTCATGACCAACATCTTTAGAGGTCTTATAGGTAAAGCACTTATGGTGTACTTAGACGACGTAATCGTCATGTCCGAAGATGTGGATACACACCTGAAAAGACTTGATATAGTACTTGGCAAGCTTGAAGAAGCCAATTTAAAGATCAAACTGTCCAAATGTCAATTTTTCAGATCAGAAATTAAGTTTCTTGGTCACGTAGTCACTCCTAGAGGGGTTACGACTGATCAAAGTAAAGTAACGGCAGTACTAAATTTTCCAACTCCCAAAACTGCTGATGCTGTAAGATCCTTTGTGGGTCTAGCAGGTTTCTACAGATCTTTCATTGCAAATTTTTCTTCAATAGCAGCTCCGCTAACTGAATTGCTTAAGAAGATGCTCCTTTCGTTTGGACCTTCCGTCAAGAAAGAGCATTCCAAACTCTAAAAGAAAAGCTAACATCTGCTCCAATTTTGAAATTCCCAGATTTTTCTAAGCCTTTCTATCTAACAACTGATGCTAGTTCCATTGGCATAAGTGCCGTACTAGCTCAGAAGACTGATGGCAAGTACAACGCAGTTGCATTTGCTAGCCGAGTCCTTACGAAGGCTGAACGTAATTATACAGTAACGGAGCAAGAAGCTTTAGCAATAGTATGGTCTTTAAAGCACTTTCGAGACATTATTTACCAGTACCCTGTTCATGTTTTGACAGACCATGCACCACTGATACCTTTATTCCAGAACAAACAGCCTACTGGAAGGTTAGCCAGATGGACCTTGACTATCCAAGAGTTCAATCCTACTTTTGAACATTTACCTGGCAAGTCAAATGTAGTCGCAGATACTTTATCGCGACACGTTAGTGTAGTTACTGCAGATCCTCCATTTACTGTTGAGGATGTCAAAAATGCCCAAAGAACAGATCCCATGTGGTCTGGTGTGATTCGATTCCTGCTCCAGGAAGATCTTATTCTTACTGTGAAGCCACCAGCACCCATTAGTGACTTTGTAATGAGCCAGGAATTACTGTATCGAACGGCCGAGTTGGGTACTCCAAGCAGAAGAGTGTACCAGTTAGTAATTCCACAGTCACTAGTGAACGTAGCTCTACAGCTAGTTCATGATGCACCAGGTGTTGCACACCCTGGTATGGATCGTTCTGTGAAACAAGCCAGAATGAAATACTTTTGGCCACGTATGGCAACTGACATTTCCGAGTATGTTAAGAAATGTAGTGTCTGTATGCAACATAAAGGAAATGTCAATGGTCCTAATCCAATCCAAGTGTACCCAACCACTAGCGAACCGTGGGAAAGAGTTGCCCTTGACTTGTTTACCAATTTTAAATGTTCTCTCCAAGGCAACAAACATCTGTGTGTTATGGTAGACCATTTCACCAGATATTGTGAGTTAGTTCCTATTGCAGATAAGACTGCCGAGATAGTAGCTAAAGCGTTTAAAGAACGCATTATCTGCAGGCATACCACCCCTAAGTCCTTAGTAACAGATAATGGAGGTGAATTCTGTAATGAGATTCTTGAAAATCTGTGTACTTTATACAAGATCTCTAAATCCACCATTGTTCCTCATCATCCTGCCAGCAGTGGGTTAGCCGAACGAACCAATAAGAAAGTACTTGATGTCCTGAGAGCCACTATCAACCCCAATAGTGAAACTTGGGATGAAGTCATACCAGATATTCAATGTGCCATAAATTCTGCTTACAATGCTTCTATAGTTGATACTCCACATTATGCATTGTATGGTGTAGACAAGCGTTTACCCTATGAGTTGTTATATTCCACTCCGAAACCTAATTACAACCCTGATGATTTCGTAGCAACTCGTACCAGCATGGCTCAAAGTGTTTTTAGAAGAATCCGTGAAACCCACAAGTATCTTTTGTAGATACTCGTTCAGGTCTCCCTCAGTCAAGGCATGTGTTAGCCATTGCAGAGGAATTCGATCCTCCCAGAGATGATAACCATTCTGCATATGAAAACCTCACCCTCGCAGAATTGGGTTTAAATGTACATAGTCTGTATAACTAGATGTCCGAGATGAAGTAAATTATCAACTGTTTGTTATTAACTGATTAGTTTTTCAGAAATTTTTTTTTTCGTATTCACGTTCCCTCCGCATTCTGAGAATTTGACAGTAATGATCTGAGTGCGCGCCAGTTGCCTTTGCTGTTAATTTCACCTTGTATATATATATTTATTCTTCCTCAGAATCCGTAGAGTGCATGAATACAGATCGACCGATCAGTTCCATCCATATTGAACAATGATTTGTTCTCATAGTTTGTAATGCATTACGTTAAAAGTGATTACGTTACCACCCTTTACGTAAAACTCATTTTGTTAATATCCATTATGATACCATCCATTAATTCTAAGTTATATATGAATTTGTTATTGTATAGAATCAGAGCAGAACCACCTGCCTGTTCAGCCTATAGATACTAGTGTATGTCGAGACGACATACGTAACATGACCGAGCTGTCAGCATAGTTAGAACATAAGAACATAAGAAAGGAGGAACACTGCAGCAGGCCTGTTGGCCCATACTAGGCAGGTCCTTTGAATTCATCCCACTAACAACATTTGACCAACCCAATTTTCAATGCCACCCAAGAAACAAGCTCCGATGTGCAAGTCCCTCTCAAATCCAACCTTTCCCACTCATGTACTTATCCAACCTAAATTTGAAACTACCCAAAGTCCCAGCCTCAATAACCCAACTAGGTAGACTGTTCCACTCATCAACTACCCTATTTCCAAACCAATACTTTCCTATGTCCTTTCTAAATCTAAACTTATCTAATTTAAATCCATTACTGCGGGTTCTCTCTTGGAGAGATATCCTCAAGACCTTGTTAATATCCCCTTTATTAATACCTATCTTCCACTTGTACACTTCGATCAGGTCTCCCCTCATTCTTCGTCTAACAAGTGAATGTAACTTAAGAGTCTTCAATCTTTCTTCATAAGGAAGATTTCTAATGCTATGTATTAATTTAGTCATCCTACGCTGAATGTTTTCTAACGAATTTATGTCCATTCTGTAATATGGAGACCAGAATTGAGCTGCATAATCTAGGTGAGGCCTTACTAATGATGTATAAAGCTGCAGTATGACCTCTGGAATTCTGTTGCTTACACTTCTTGATATAAATCCCAGTAATCTATTTGCCTTATTACGTACGCTTATGCATTGCTGTCTTGGTTTAAGGTTGCTGCTTACCATAACCCCCAAGTCCCTTTCGCAATCTGTATGGCTAAGTTCTACATTATTTAACTTATAAGTGCTAGGGTTATGGACACTCCCGAGCTTCAGAACCTTGCATTTATCTACATTGAACTGCATCTGCCACTTTTCTGACCAAGAGTAGAGTTTGTCTAAATCCTCCTGAAGTTCCCTAATATCTACGTTTGAATCAATTATCCTACCTATCTTCGTGTCATCGGCGAATTTGCTCATATCACTAGTAATTCCTTCATCAAGATCATTGATATATATTATAAACAACAACGGGCCCAAGACTGATCCCTGTGGAACCCCACTTGTTACTGATCCCCACTCGGATTTAACCCCATTTATGGACACTCTCTGCTTCCTGTCTGTGAGCCATGATTCGATCCACGAGAGCACCCTTCCCCCAATGCCATGAGCTGCTACTTTCTTCAACAGTCTTTGGTGCGGAACTCTATCAAATGCCTTACTAAAATCTAAGTAAACAATATCAAATTCTTTATCGTGGTCAACAGCCTCAAAAGCTTTACTGAAGAAAGTTAATAAATTAGTTAGACAAGACCGGCCTCTTGTGAATCCATGCTGAGTATCATTAATCAAGCTATGCTTATCGAGATGGCTTCTTATAATCTCAGCTATAATTGACTCTAATAATTTGCCTACAATTGAGGTCAGGCTTATTGGGCGGTAATTTGACGGTAACGACTTGTCCCCTGTTTTAAAAATAGGAATTACATTAGCCATCTTCCACATATCAGACACTACACCTGTTTGAAGAGATAAATTAAAAATATTAGTTAATGGTTCACAGACTTCCATTTTGCATTCCTTAAGAACCCTTGAAAAAACCTCATCAGGACCCGGTGACTTATTTTGCTTCAGTCGGTCTATCTGCTTCACAACCATTTCACTAGTGACTGTGATGTTACATAATTTATCTTCTTCTGATCCACTATAAAAATTAATTACCGGAATATTATTAGTGTCTTCCTGTGTAAAAACCGAGAGAAAATAATTATTTAAAATCGAGCACATTTCATTCTCTTTGTCAGTAAGATGCCCATAGTTATTTTTAAGGGGACCTATCTTATCTCTGACTTTTGTTCTATAGACCTGGAAAAAACTTTTTGGGTTAGTTTTAGAATCCCTAGCAACTTTAATTTCATAGTCCCTTTTAGCTTTTCTTATCCCCTTTTTAATGTCCCTCTTAATGTCAATATACTGATTCATAAGATGACCCTCGCCTCTTTTGATACGTCTATAAATTCCTTTCTTATGCCCTAGTAGATATTTCAGCCTATTATTCATCCATTTTGGGTCATTTCTATTTGATCTAATTTCCTTATAAGGGATAAACGTTCTTTGAGCAGCATGTATTGTGTTCAGAAAACTGTCATATTGATAGCTCTCTTCGTTACCCCAGTCAACAGATGATAAGTGTTCTCTAAGCCCATCGTAATCTGCTAAGCGAAAATCTGGGACTGTTACTGAGTTATCCCTACTATCATACTTCCATTCAATTCTAAATGTAATTGATTTGTGGTCGCTAGCACCCAGTTCCTCTGAAACTTCTAAATTATTAACAAGGGATTCATTGTTTGCCAGAACTAAGTCAAGCAGGTTATTACCCCTTCTAGGTTCTGTCACAAACTGCTTCAAAAAACAATCCTGAATTACTTCTAAGAAATCGTATGATTCTAAATTCCCAGTCAAGAAATTCCAATCAATATGACTAAAGTTAAAGTCTCCTAGAATTACTACATTATCGTGCCTTGTGGCCCTAACAATTTCCTCCCATAGTAGTCTCCCCTGGTCCCTATCTAAATTTGGGGGACGGTATATCACACCTAAAATTAATTTTTCATGCCCCTCTGAAAATTCTATCCAAACAGACTCTGTATGTGTTACTTCAGACTTAATACCCGTTTTTATGCAACAGTTCAAGCGACCTCGGACATACAATGCCACCCCACCCCCCTTCCCGATACTTCTATCTACTTGGAACAATTTAAAACCCTGAATGTGACATTCTGCAGGCATGTCCCGACTTTTTGAATTAAACCACGTCTCAGTAATGACAAATACATCTATGTTACCTGCACTAGCAACTAGTCTCAACTCGTCCATCTTATTCCTAGCACTGCGACTATTTGTGTAATAAATATTTAATGACCCTCCTATCTCTTTACCCTTCCTGCTCCTTACTGTTATTCCACTAAACCTATTACTGTCATTGTCAATTAGTGCCACTGGCTTTCCAATATCCTCCTCATTTTGCCTATTACTAGTTCTCCTAGTACTCATGTTACTACCCTGCGACTTCACAGTTTTCCCGCCAAAACCCATACCACTAACTATTCCTAGTTTAAAGACCTAACAGCTCCCTCCACTGCGTTGGCCAGTGCTCCCACCCCACACCTAGACAAGTGAACCCCATCCCTGGCATACATGTCATTTCTGCCATAGAAGAGGTCCCAGTTGTCAATGAATGTTACCGCATTTTCCTTACAGTATTTGTCCAGCCAGCAATTGACACCAATTGCTCTGGACAACCATTCATTTCCAACTCCTCTCCTTGGCAAAATGCCACATATGACAGGTTTCCCACCCTTCTTCCTAATTATCTCTATTGCTGACCTATACCTGCTAATCAGGTCCTCACTCCTACGTCTGCCAACATCGTTGCCTCCAGCACTGAGACAGATAATAGGATTGCTCCCATTACCTCTCATGATGTCATCCAGACGGCTAACAATATCCTTCATCCCAGCCCCAGGAAAACACACTCTCTGCCTCCTACTCCTATCCTTCAAACAGAATGCCCTATCCATGTACCTAATCTGGCTATCCCCAACAACAACAATGTTTTTACCTTCCTTGGCGTCGTCCGTAGTGATGCTCCGAGTAGTCGACTCACATTCGCCAGGTAGCATTACACCACTTGTAGAATTCGTCATGACGTTCTCGATGGTCTTCGTTGGGGTTTCTAGGGATGTCTCACTCACGTCTGCCAATGCTTCCTTGGTGCTCGTTGTGGCATTCCCAGTAGAACACTCACATTCGTCAGGTAGCACCGAGAATGAGTTGGAAGTTTCCACGGCAGTCTTCTGGTTTCTCGTTGTTTCTGCCTCTCCAACCGTTTTCTTAATCTTCAGCTTGGTTCCATGTTGCCCGGCCACTGACCAAGCTCCCCTCTTAACCTGGGGACTCACAACAGGAGGATTACTACGAATCCTCTTGTTCTCCTCCGTTAATCGCCGTATCTCCAGTTTAGCAACTCTGAGTTCTTCTCTCAGCTGCTGGTAAAGCTGCTCAAGAGAGGGCATCTTGGTTCAGATTGACAGAGAGCACACAAACAGTATCCATGTGCTCTAGATAGGAGATCCCTAGGCCTGTGACTGTTTGTGTGACGTCACGGGATGCGCATGTGTACGTTCGTGCCTCTGCCTCCTCCTCAGTCGGCGTTAGACATCCAGGCTAGAACACGGCAAGGCTGGGCTCCATCTCCCTTTACCACAGTCTGACAATATATCGTTACCATCCAACAAGTGTGTCTACCTTCAACCCTCGATATCTCCATTTAAGAACCCCTACGATAAAGATTCCAATTCTTTATTTATTCTTGTGAGAGACTTTAACCATCTAATTGATTTTCAAAAAGTTGAGAAAGTTGTATCAAGCAAGTCCATGGTTGACAGAAATATAATTGAATCTTGTTTCATAAAAAGCAGTTTTGAAAATAATATGAATATTTCCTTAGGTTTGTATAAATTAGATTCATTTATAATTAATAAAATTTGGTTAGAGTTTAGTAATACATTGGACAAATAATAAACCTTATTTCTTGGGAAGAATGATTTGTTGGTGGGTTGTCGAGAGGACCTGTCTAGTTGGACCACCGGACCTACTGCAGTGTTCCTCTTTTCTTATGAGTCCGGTATTGTCCCGCGTCAAGTGTTTCATTGTTGTGGGAGTTGACTGTGAGGTGTAGTCTAAGCCCTTTAATTGCCTTCCTTTGATGTATTACTTTCATAGTTCCTTGACAATGTGAGTAGTCACGAAAGCGCTTGGATTTTCACTACTCTTTCACAGTGGTTGTTTTGCATATTTTAAAATCACCTGTTTACTGTGATCTTATTGCATATATATATATATATATATATATATATATATATATATATATATATATATATATATATATATATATATATATATATATATATATATCGTTTAAAGATATATTTTTTTCATTAATGTTGATGTAAAAATTTATAATTTTGCACCAAAAGAATCTTAGAAAACTTACCTAACCTTATTATAACAAGAACAATTTATTTTAGCCTAACTCAACTAAATATACTTTAGATTTGTTTTCAATAATTTAATACTAAACAAACACAGTGAAATATATTTTTTTTTTGTTAGGTTCAGAAGGATTTTGGCGAAATTATTGCATACACAAATTTTCACTTGTCCTATATGGCAAGATGAGCGTTGCTATTTAAGCCAAGATCGCAAGTTCTGCCTATTCGGCACGACATATCTATATACATATATATATATACATATATATATATACATATATACATATATATATATACATATATATATATATATATATATATATATATCCTTTCTAAAATTTTCTCTTATACGTTTAAAGATATAGTTTTTTCATTAATGTTAATGTAAAAAAAATTAATTTTGCTCCAAAAGTATCTTAGAAAACTTACCTAACCTTATTATAACAAGAACAATTTACTTAGCCTAACCCAACTAAATATATTTTAGATTTGTTTACAATAATTTAATACTAAACAAACACAGTGTAATATATTTTTTTCGTTAGGTTCAGAATGATTTTGGCGAAATTATTGCATACACAAATTTTCACATGTCCTATATGGCAAGATGAGCGTTGCTATTTAAGCCAAAATCGCAAGTTCTGCCTATTCGGCACGACATATATATATATATATATATATATATATATATATATATATATATATACATATATATATATATATATATATATATATATATATATATATATATATATATATATATATAAATAAGATCAGAGTAAAGAGGTGATATCACAACATGCAGAACAACCACTGTGAAAAAAATAGTGAAATTCCAAACGCTTTCGTGACTTCTCACATTATCAAGGAACTATAAAAATAAAAGGGTAACTGGAAGGCATATGAGGACGAGGCTACACCCCAACAACGCCTGACTATTTGTGTTGATTTAGGTAGGTAGGTAGTCAGTGATCCGTGAAATACAGCTCATATTCTACCCAAAAAATTTCTAATGTATCGTAACCTTTTATTTTTATAGTTCCTTGATAATGTGAGAAGTTACGAAAGCGCTTCCAATTTCCGAAATATATATATATCTGCCTCGGTAGGAGACGGCCGACTTGTTAAAAAAAAAAATATATAAATATATATATATATATATATATATATATATATATATATATACATATATATATATATATATATATATATATATATACATATATATATATATACATATATATATACATATATATATATAAATATATATATATAGATATATATATATAAATATATATATATAGATATATATATATAAAAATATATATATATATATATATATATATAATATATATATATATATATATATATATATATATATATATATATATATATATATATATATATATATATATACATATTTTTTTCATTAATGTTAATGCAAAAAAATTTAACTTTGCTCCGAAATAATCTTAGAAAACTTACCTAACCTTATTATAATAAGAACAATTTATTTTAGCCTAACCCAACTAAATATATTTTAGATTTGTTTAAAATAATTTAATACTAAACAAACACTGTGAAATATATTTTTTTCGTTAGGTTCAGAATGATTTTGGAGAAATTATTGCATACACAAATTTTCGCTTGTCCTATATGGCAAGATGAGCTTTGCTATTTAAGCCAAGATCGCAAGTTCTGCCTATTCGGCACGATATATATATATATATATATATATATATATATATATACATATATATATATATATATATATATATATATTATATATATATATATATATATATATATATATATATATATATATATATATATATATATATATATATATATATATATATATATATATTTCGTGCCGAATATGTAAAACTGGTCAATTAGCAAGAACTCATTTAAAATTAAGTCCTTTCTAAAATTTTCTCTTATACATTTAAAGATATATTTTTTTCATTAATGTTGATGTAAAAATTTATAATTTTACACCAAAAGAATCTTAGAAAACTTACCTAACCTTATTATAAAAAGTACAATTTATTTTAGCCTAACCTAACTAAATATATTTTAGATTTGTTTACAATAATTTAATACTAAACAAACACAGTGAAATATATTTTTTTCGTTAGGTTCAGAATGATTTTGGCGAAATTATTGCATACACAAATTTTCACTTGTCGTATATGGCAAGATGAGCGTTGCTATTTAAGCCAAGATCGCAAGTTCTGCCTGTTCGGCACGACATATATATATATACATATATATATATATATAAATATATATATATATATATATATATATATATATGTCGTGCCGAATAGGCAGAACTTGCGATCTTGGCTTAAATAGCAACGCTCATCTTGCCATATAAGACAAGTGAAAATTTGTGTATGCAATAATATCGTTAAAATCACTTTAAACCTAACGAAAAAAATATATTTGATTGTGTTTGTTTAATATTAAATTATTGTAAACAAATCTAAAATATATTTAGTTAGGTTAGGCTAAAATAAATTGTTCTTGTTATAATAAGGTTAGGTAAGTTTTCTAAGTTCCTTTTGGTGCAAAATTATAAATTTTTACATCAACATTAATGAAAAAAATGTATCTTTAAACCTATAAGAGAAAATTTTAGAAAGGGCTTAATTTTAAATGAGTTCTTGCTAATTGACCAGTTTTGCATATTCGGCACGACATATATATATATATGTATATATATATATATATATATATATATATATATATATATATATATATATATATTTATATATATACATATATATATATATATATATATATATATATATATATATATATATATATATATATATATATATATATATATCGTGCCGAATAGGCAGAACTTGCGATCTTAGCTTAAATCATCTTGCCATATAGGACAAGCGAAAATTGTGTATGTAATAATTTCGCCAAAATCATTCTAAACCTAACAAAAAAAATATATTTCACTGTGTTTGTTTAGCATTAAATTATTGTAAACAAATCTAAAATATATTTAGTTGGGTTCGGCTAAAATAATTTGTTCTTGTTATAATAAGGTTAGGTAAGTTTTCTAAGATTCTTTTGGAGCAAAAATAATTTTTTTTTACATTAACATTAATGAAAAAATAAATCTTTAAACGTGTAAGAGAATATTTTAGAAAGGACTTAATTTTAAATGAGCTCTTGCTAATTGACCAGTTTTACATATTCGGCACGACATATATATATATATATATATATATATATATATATATATATATATATATATATATATATATATATATATATATATATATATATATATATATATATGTCGTGCCGAATAGGCAGAACTTGCGATCTTGGTTTAAATAGCAACGCTCATCTTGCCATATAGGACAAGCGAAAATTTGTGTATGTAATAATTTCGCTAAAATCATTCTAAACCTAACAAAAAATATATATTTCACTGTGTTTGTTTAGCATTAAATTATTGTAAACAAATCTAAAATATATTTAGTTGGGTTAGGCTAAAATAAATTGTTCTTGTTATAATAAGGTTAGGTAAGTTTTCTAAGATTCTTTTGGAGTAAAATTATAAATTTTTACATTAATATTGATGAAAAAAATATATCTTTAAACTTATAAGAGAAAATTTTAGAAAGAACTTAATTTTAGATGAGTTCTTGCTAATTGAGCAGTTTTACATATTCGGCACGACATATATGTAATGTATATATATATATATATATATATATATATATATATATATATATATATATATATATATATATATATATATATATATAAGTATATATATATATATATATATATATATATATATATATATATATATATATATATATATATATATATATATATATATTATATGTCGTGCCGAATATCTAAAACTGGTCAATTAGCAAGGACTCATTTAAAATTAAGTCCTTTCTGAAATTTTCTCTTATACGTTTAAAGATATATTTCACCAATTCTATATCATGTTTACCGTCATCTATCAACACTCATCACCAAGATCACCAAAAATCTAAGATCATGCATCTCAAAACTACTATGATCACTGAAAACACTTATTTTTTAAACATTCGCACAAAAATAAGACATACACAAAAATACCACAACACTTCCACCAACATCTATAACATAACATGAGCACTATAACATATCACTATCACAAAAAAAATAATACACAGACACCCACATCTTATACATTTCAATCACAAATTTAAGACACGAGACATACACACCAAATCTAAGACATTCACCTTCAAGTAAGACATACACATCTTAACTAAGACATATACAAAAACCTATACTTGACATATTGCGGTATGTATATTCATACCGCATTTTATGTTGCATATCACATTTCCTCATCCACATCATCCCTAAAACATCCTTCCTTATTCATTCCGTATATCTCCTAGAGTTGTTTTAACCCCCGACGGCCCATCATGACATTAGGAGCCAGAGTGTAGTAGGTGGTGTTGGAGTGGTGATGGTTGCTCTGGCTCCTACGTCGTGATGGGCCCGTCGGGGGTTAAAACAACTCTAGGAGATATACGGAATGAATAAGGAAGGTTGTTTTAGGGATGATGTGGATGAGGAAATGTGATATGCAACATAAAATGCGGTATGAATATACATACCGCAATATGTCAAGTATAGGTTTTTGTGTATGTCTTAGTTAAGATGTGTATGTCTTAGTTGGAGGTGAATGTCTTAGATTTGGTGTGTATGTCTCATGTCTTAAATTTGTGATTGAAATGTATAAGATGTGGGTGTCTGTGTATTATTTTTTTGTGATAGTGATATGTTATAGTGCTCATGTTATGTTATAGATGTTGGTGGAAGTGTTGTGGTATTTTTGTGTATGTCTTATTTTTGTGCGAATGATTAAAAAATAAGTGTTTTCAGTGATCATAGTAGTTTTGAGATGCATGATCTTAGATTTTGGGTAATCTTGGTGATGAGTGTTGATAGATGACGGTAAACATTATATAGAATTGGTGATCGTGATTTTTGTGTGAATAATTATAAAAAATGTGTGTTTTCTGTGATCTTGGTGGTGGGGTCATAAAATCTGGTAATCGTCTTGGATATAGTGTTCTTAGATAATGTAGGGTACAACAGGTTGAAACAAGGTGGGTTGGGTGTGATGTTACCAACCACCAAGTAACACAATGGGAGTGTGACGTCACTGGAGGTGAGCTCGTCGGTCCTGTGAGGTGTGACATCGTGTGTTGGTGGTAGTGAGGTGAGTGCGCTTAGATATTGTCAAATATGATTTTTTTGTGTGAAATGTTTATAAAAATGAGTGTTTTCTGTGATATTAGTGATTTTTGAGGTAAGTGAACATGGGTGATTGTAGTTGGTGGTTGTCTTCGATTATGTGTATGTACAAGATATGTTTTCAGTTGATGGTGATCATGTACTAAGTGTTTGCGTATTAGGTTTGTGTTCATGCTTTTTTTTATGCGCCAAATGGGGAGGGAGTTCTGGGTTATAGTGATTTGAGGGGATTTCTATAAAAAGGATGTTAGATGGTGATGTTAAACTTAGTTTCTGGTGATTTTGACGGTGATTTGGTAGTATTCAGTGGTGATTTGGTAGTAATCAGTAGTGTTTTGGGAGTATTCGGAGGTGTTTGATGGTGTTTTTTGAAGGTGTTCAAATGATGTGCAGAGTATTTTTTGAAAAAGATCAGTAGTGTTCAGAGTTGGTTCAAAGTTAGTGTGTTAGATATGGTAATGTCTCATGTCATAAGTGTCTGAGTTAGTTTTTGTGATAATGTTGTAAAGTCTGGAGACTGAGGGAGTAGTATGGTGGATGTGTTGTAGTTTCAGTTAATGAAATGTGTAAGTGTAGATAAATTAGAGATGATAAATCTTATTTGGGAGTAATCAAAATGATATTTTGGAAGTGCTTCAGTGTTGTTTGGAAATGTTCAAAGGTGTTTATGTGAGTATTCAAATGATTTATGAGAGTGTTCGAAGTAATCTTGGGGTTGTTCTGTAGTGAGATGATAAAGGTTGTGGATGAGAGATATTGAGAAAAGGTGGTCTCAAATGATGTATGAGAGTGTTTTGAAGGTGTTCAAAGTAAAGTGAGGTGTGTGTGTGTGTGTGTGTGTGTGTGTGTAGGTGGTGTGTGTGTTGTGTGAATATCATGGTGTGTGTGTGTGTGTGTGTGTGTGTTAGGTGGTCATAGAGTTTGTGTGAATATCATGGTTACAGTGATTTTAGTGTATTTGAGTTAGGTTAGGTTAGAATAAGTTAGGTTAGGTTAGGTTAGGTAAGGTTAGGTTAGGTAAGGTTAGGTTAGGTTAGTATAGGTTAGGTTAGGATAAGTTAGGTTAGGTTAGGTTAGGTTATGTTAGGTTAGGTTAGGTTAGGTTAGGTTCTGTTAGGTTAGGTTGGGTTAGGATAGGTTCGGTTAGGTTAGGTTAGGTTAGGTTAGGTTAGCTTAGGTTCGGTTTGGTTTGGTTAGGTTAGGTTAGGTTAGGTTAGGTTAGGTTAGCTTAGGTTCGGTTTGGTTTGGTTAGGTTAGGTTAGGTTAAGATAGGTTAGGTTAGGTTAGGTTAGGTTAGGTTAGGTTAGGCTAGGTTAGGTTAGGTTAGGTTCGGTTAGGTTCGGTTAGGTTAGGTTAGCTGAGGTAGAATACAAATGTTATATCTCATTTAAGTTAATTTCATGGTGTCTGTCAGCCCTGTGACCTCACCAAATTTTAGCACAAGAGGACACAGTTGGTCTGGAAAGAGATGATTATCTTAAATCTACCTTGGGTGTGAACACCATTTCATGGCGTCTGTCTGCCCTGAGTTGACGCAGGTGTTCGGTAAGGAGATGACTATGTGATTTTCTACCTTGGATGTGAACCGCATTTCATGGCGTCGTCGGAGGGGGAAAGGGGTGTACAAAAATCATGACGCAATACTTTGGGGTAAGGCATATGAGCTCAAGGAGTCTCTCAGAGCGAGGAATGTGTTTCTATTCGGAAATCGAGTAAATATTTCTACCATTGCGTGTGTTTACCAACAAGAAAATAATGTTCGATTTTAAGATGAAGTTTTCAAAACTAATTTGGAAATATCCAAAAATGGAGTCTTTCAAAGTAATTCTGGAGTACTCTAATGTATTTTGGAAGTGTTCCAATATATTTATGAATGTGCTCCAACGTAATTTGGAAATATTCTAAATGTTATCCCAATCAATTTTGTTCATATTACCGAAATTGAGGGAATGTGGCTAAAAATGTGATTTATAACGTATCTTAGTTGGATGTGTTCGTGATATATTTATAAAAAATGAGTGTTTTCTAAAAATTTGTGACATGTTGTGAATATTACTGAGTCAAAATGCGGGTGACTTTTTTTTCTGATGAAATAGTTGAACTGAGAAAAAATTGTGGGGTTATGAGTATAATATTAAACTATGTGGAGTTGAGGAGATAGATTTTATTAGAAATTTAGTGTAGGGAGGAATGTGGGGATTTCTATAAAATGGATATTAGCTGGTAGTGTTGATCTTAGTTTGGGTAGTATTCAGTGGTGTTTTGGGGGTGTTCGAATGATATTTTTTTGGAGTATTCAATGGTAATTGATGGTGTTTTTGGTAGTGTTCAAAGTAAAGTGTGTGTGTTAGGTGGTTATAGAATTTTGTGAATATCTTGGTTACAGTGATTTTAGTGGATTTGAGATGGGTGATGAGATGCATTTGTGGATGTGAAATGTGATTTTTGTGTTTGTTCTGAAGAGGTGTGTTGGGAAACGGGTGAGTGAGATGGAGAGGGGTATGGGGAGGGTTGTATTAGAAATTTAATGAAATATGGGGGGGATTTTACTGAAAATAAAGGTAATATGTGAATATTTTAAAAGAATTTATAGAATTGAAAAGTTATGATATATTGGAAAAGAATGGAGGGTGTAGAAACATGTCTCAGGTGTGTGTGTGCGTATTAACTTCGTAATATGTAAATTGTGACTAGTGAATTTATCGAAAAGTGGTTATAAGTGTTGTGGTGACTTTCTGATGAAATAGTTAAAACGAGAAAAAATTGTGGGGTGTGGGTGATGTGGGATGTGGGTGTTGTGGGTGTTGTTGTCGAACTAGAGATATCGAAAAAGGTGTTATAAGTGGGTTGTTGTTGTGACTTTTTCTGATGAAATTAGTTAAAACGAGAAAAAATTGTGGGGTGTGGGTGTTGTTGGTTGTGGGTGTTGTGGGTTGTGGGTGTTGTTGTCGAACTAGAGTTGTTGAAAAGTGATTATAAGTGTGTTGTTGTTGTGATTTTCTGATGAAATTAGTTAAAACGAGAAAAAATTGTGGGGTGTGGGTGATGTGGGTTGTCGGTGATGTGGGTGTTGTGGGTTGTGGGTGTTGATCTTAGTTTATGGTGGTGTTTTGAGTGTATTCAGTGGTGTTTTAGTAGTATTCAGTGGTGTTTTAGTAGTATTCAGTGGTGTATTTGGGAGTACTCAAATGGTGTTTTGAGGTTATTCAAAGGTGTTTTTGAAGGTGTTCAAATGATGTGCAAGAGTACTTATGAAGGTGTTCTGGGAGTATTCAGAGGTGATTTGGGGGTGTTCGAATGATGTTTTAGGAGTATTTAAAGGTAATTGATGGTGTTTTTTTTTTGGTGATGTTCAAAGTAAAGTGTTTGAGTTAGTTTTTGTGATAATGTTGTGAAGTCTGGAGACTGAGGGAGGAGTTTGGGGGGATGAGTTGTAATTTAATGAAATGTGTAAGTGCAGATAAATTAGAGCTGTCAAATCTTATTTGGGAGTATTCAAAATGATATTTTGGAAGTGTTTCAGTGTTGTTTGGAAATGTTCAAAGGTATTTTTGTGAGTATTCAAATGATTTATGAGAGTGTTTTGAAGGTGTTCAAAGTAAAGTGAGGTGTGTGTGCGTATTAACTTCGTAATATGTAAAATTGTGACTAGTGAAGTGTTGTGGTACTTTCGTTAAAAAGTGGGGGTTATATGAAAATTGTGAGTTGTGTGTGGTGGGGAGGAGGAGAGAGAGAAGGTTACTTTTGACCTGATGAAATAGTTAAAACGAGAAAAATGTCTAGACTTGTGTTGTATTTTGTAAAGAAATTGTGGATTGTTGTGGGTATTAACGAAAAAATGTGAAATTATTTGGATTATCCTGGGTTAAGAGTGAAAATGTTTTCCCTATGTTGTATATGAAATGTGTAGGGGTAAGTCGACAAGATTCAGCCTGTGTGTGGGGTCATCGCGTGACGTCACTGACATAGGGGGAAGTCGACAAGATTCAGCTTGTATGTGTGAGGTCATCACGTGACGTCACTGACCGCCGAGTAAACACACTTTTTAGTTCATTTAACTTAATGAGAGGAATACTGACGTCACACTTGTTTAGACCTGTAGTAAGAGAAAGTACCATGCCTCATAGGAGGAGTTCATTTGAATGCTTACCCTGAGAGGGGGGAATCCAAAAAAAAGCTTGATCCAAGGAGATGGAGACTTTGATTTCGAGAAAAATTTGATCCGAGGAATTGGAGTCTTTGATATCGAGAAAAACTTTATCTGAGGAGATGGAGACTTTGTATTATCGAGAAAAAAAAATCGAAAAAATTTGATCCGGGTGGGGATATCGTGAAACTTGATGAGGAGTCCATTTTGAAAAAATGCTTATCCCAGGAGATGGGACTTTGATATCGAGAAAATTTGATCCGAGGAATTGGAGTCTTTGTATTATCGAGAAAATTTGGGGTGGGGGTGAAAGTGAGAGGGGGAACCTCAAAAACTTGATTCGAGGAAGTGGAGATCACAAGAAAATGAAATTCGAAAAAAAATTGAAAAAAATCGGAAAAAAATTCGGGGCGCGGGGGCGATCCGGACGACGCTGCAGAAGGCGCAGCAGAAGGCGAGGGGCGCGGGCGGGGCGCGAGGGCGCGGCGTAGCCGGTGGGTCGGCGCGACGGATGGGGGGGCGCGGGGGGGGCGCGGGTGGGGGCGCGGGGGGGCGGGTGGGGATCGGGGGCGGGGGGGGGGCGGGGTCGTGGGGGGGTCATGGGCGGGGGTCGTGGGCGGGGGTCGTGGGCGGGGTCAAGGTCATTAGCACATAGGTGTGAAAAGGGTCATTAGCACATAGGTGTGAAAAAGGTCATTAGCACATAGGTGTGAAAAAGGGAGCCACTCAGGAAAAGGAGCCACTCTGTAGAAGGCCTTTTCAGGAGGAGCCATACTGTAGAAATCAACACTACTTATATATATATATATATATATATATATATATATATATATATATATATATATATATATATATATATACATATATATATATATATATATATATATATATATATATATATATATATATATATATATATGTCGTGCCGAATATGTAAAACTGGTCAATTAGCAAGAACTCATTTAAAATTAAGTCATTTCTGAAATTTTCTTTTATAGGTTTAAAGATATATTTTTTTCATTAATGTTAATGTAAAAATTTATAATTTTGCACCAAAAGAATCTTAGAAAACTTACCTAACCTTATTATAACAAGAGCAATTTATTTTAGCCTAACCCAACTAAATATATTTTAGATTTGTTTACAGTAATTTAATATTAATTATTGCATACACAAATTTTCACTTGTCCTATATGGCAAGATGAGCGTTGCTATTTAAGCCAAGATCGCAAGTTCTGCCTATTCGGCACGACATATATATATATATATATATATATAGATATATATATATATATATATATATATATATATATATATATATATATATATATATATATGTATGTATATGTGTGTGTGTGTGTGTGTGTGTGTGTGTGTGTGTGTATCGCTTCGTTCAGTTCTTGGAACTCTGATCTTAAAGTAATAGGACGGCAGTTTACGTTACATCTACCTACTTTCTTCAATGTTTGATTACCGTTTACTAGTTTCTTGTCGTTTGATCTTTGTCTGGTTTAGTCATTTATTTAATATTACTGGTACTGAGTCAGCAGTTTTGCATTTAGATTATTTAAAAATTCTGGATGGTAGCTCATTTTTCCCGGTGGATTTGTTCGGTTAGTAAATTAGTTTGTAAGAATAAGCCATTGCTAAGCCAGACATTGAAAAGAGAAAAAGTATAAGGTTTTCTTGTAAAAGACATAATAGAAATTCTTATCCTTATTACTGGAGAGAGAGAGAGAGAGAGAGAGAGAGAGAGAGAGAGAGAAGGGGGAGAGCAGGAGAGAGAGAGAGAGAGAGAGAGAGAGAGAGAGAGAGAGAGAGAGAAAGAATGCAAGCAAGCAGGAGCAGTAAGCTCAAATGGCATGGTGGTGCAGGCCATGGATGAGAGGAACAGGGACGCCCTCACGTAATGAAAGTAACCCTAGCCACCATTCACACATGCATAAATCTCCCAGGACTGGAGGATGCTGTGTAGGAAGCCGTCAGCTCACTGTAAGTTGCTCTCCAGCACTGTGGCTACTCGTCCAAGTATGAGTTACCGACTGCGAGGGGTAGCAATGCCGCAGTGATGGACATTAATATTTGAAAAGGAAGGACGCGCCCATGGTTAAACTGCCTCGCTCAGGGAGAAATATTGCGTCTTGCATTAACAATTAGCTTAAAATATTACACGTGCTAGAAGCGAACACAGCATAATCCATTTTCCACAACCCGAAATAAACATCAAAATCACTTTATATTTTCCTTGTAAAAGAATACGGCCACTTATTTGGAAAACTGATGACCCGCTTAAGATGTAATCTCATAATTAAAAAGTCTCACGGGTCACTTCTTGCTCAGGCAGTATAAAAAAAGAATAAAAGATAATATGAAAACAGGTAAGAAGATCCCCTTATCTCCCGGTGCCCTCTATCGTTTTACACTATTCCCATTTTCTCGGGACGCGTATTTACGACTGAGCAGTTCTTTGTTCAACTCATAGAGGGCACCACCATTAGTTGCTTGTGTAAAAGGAGATGTTGTAGAATAATCGCGATCAAGGTGGCGCTAGGCACAGCCAGGGTGTTGTCATGGCTGAGCGTGTACTAAGGAACCATCGCATTTGCTGAGAAAATAGTTTCTCCCTCTCCCTGCAGGCGAACGCTGGATTAAGCCTGCAATAGTCCCAGGCCCTGAATGAAGTACACAGGTTTAGAGCCTCTAAGAAAAAGTTGTCGTAGCTGGTGTTCTAACTCTTAATTATTTTACATCTTTCTCTTGATCTTCATATCACTATATTCATTTTTCTTGTTTCCTGTCGGGAGGTGAGGAAGAAGGAATGGTTAGGTTGATGTCGGTAAAGTGCTCTTGATCTAAGGAATTGACGCTACCCTTTCCTTAGATCACATATGATTACCTTCTATTTATCAGGCTTTATATAATCGTTTTTATAAACCATTTATTTAACCAATTTCTGATCTTTAGCCCCCCCTACCCGTGGAGGGAGCTCTTGATCCGAAGAATGGGACTTGACCTCACAATCTTGGGATCGAACCCGAATGCCTCCAGTTTCCCCGGTATTATGTGACCCTTACAGGTTTAGCGTTTCCCCATGAATAAAATAAAAAATTAGATGTGTGATCAATAATTTTCCAATGTTTCTATTATACGTCACATTCGCTTTCGTAAATTTGACACTCGTTAAAATTCTTCCGAGATGACTGCACATAAACAAGTTCTAATCGTCGTCGACTGGGCACAGGCTCCTCCCATCAACACAGCCCGTCAAGCGAGGCGCCTTGATACCGGTGAGGGGCTCTTGAAATTGTAGGCACCCTTCCCAGTCACTACCTAATTTTATTGCCTCCCTTTCCCCAGTCTCTCTATTACCCTACTGTTTTCGTCATCCCTCATCAATAACAATGATCCACTCACACATCACTACACGCCTGTAATTCCAAAAATAGTTGCAATTTCTGATCACGGTAAAATAACGTGCCAGTATTTCGTGCAATTTCAAAAATAATTAATTACATATTATCGCGTTCACGGAGAAGACCGCCAGATATACACTAAAGAAACACTAACACCAAGTGTAAAAATAATTCTAAAATGACTGAAGTAGTGTAGAGCAGTCATGCAGAGCAGAGGCAGCATAGGCTGCTCCTGCAGTAAGGCTGCTCCTGCAGTAAGGCTGCTCCTGCAGTAAGGCTGCTCCTGCAATAAGGCTGCTCCTGCAGTAAGGCTGCTCCTGCAATAAGGCTGCTCCTGCAGTAAGGCTGCTCCTGCAGTAAGGCTGCTCCTGCAGTAAGGCTGCTCCTGCAGTAAGGCTGCTCCTGCAGTAAGGCTGCTCCTGCAATAAGGCTGCTCCTGCAGTAAGGCTGCTCCTGCAATAAGGCTGCTCCTGCAGTAAGGCTGCTCCTGCAGTAAGGCTGCTCCTGCAATAAGGCTGCTCCTGCAGTAAGGCTGCTCCTGCAATAAGGCTGCTCCTGCAGTAAGGCTGCTCCTGCAGTAAGGCTGCTCCTGCAGTAAGGCTGCTCCTGCAATAAGGCTGCTCCAGCAATAAGGCTGCTCCTGCAATAAGGCTGCTCCTGCAGTAAGGCTGCTCCTGCAGTAAGGCTGCTCCTGCAGTAAGGCTGCTCCTGCAGTAAGGCTGCTCCTGCAGTAAGGCTGCTCCTGCAATAAGGCTGCTCCTGCAGTAAGGCTGCTCCTGCAGTAAGGCTGCTCCTGCAGTAAGGCTGCTCCTGCAGTAAGGCTGCTCCTGCAGTAAGGCTGCTCCTGCAGTAAGGCTGCTCCTGCAATAAGGCTGCATAGTAAACAACGGGAAATAACTCTTAAGACTTCTTCCGTCATGGATCATAAAGAAAATTCGTGAGAAATCTTTAAGATACATACGAGAAGGTTATTAAAACTTTTTTTCGAGCAATTTTATTATCATTATGTTGATGTGGAAGTCTTAACTGAACAGGAGTCATTCCACGGTGAGGAGAATAGGTGGTAATCACTTTGAGGTGAGGTATGAAAACTAAGTTCAGATTACTTGGATCAAGAGCCCTTAACCAGTTTCTAGGCATTCTTTTGAAGAGATGAACAGTTGGAAGGGAACTGATGGAGAAGAGATAAAACAAAAATGTTAAACTGTAACTAATATTTAAATAACAATTGACATTAGCACACAGACATGAGGCACTTCGAATGGTTACCTTGATGCTGATGAAAGACTCTTGATCCAAGGAATTGGAGCTACTCTTTCCTTTGGATGGATCAACCATCAGACCTGATTACCCATTATCGCTTCCATTCCCCAGGCGCTGTATGACCCTTACGAGTTTACCGCTTCCCCATGAATACAGGCAGACCTTGAGTCTAATCAGCAGATTCTTTGATATAATAAAAATAAGTCGAAATTTAATTGGATTTAATGATATATCTGTAATAAGTAGGAGTAATTAACGGATGTAATAAGAATAGCAGGTGCTTTAAGAAGTAATATGTAAGATTGAGTACATGGTCAGAGTACAGAATCCCTTGTTAATAATTTAGAAATTTCAGAGGAACTGGGTGCTAGCGACCACAAATCAATTACATTTAGCATTGAATGGAAGTACGATAGTAGCGATAACTCAGTAACAGTCCCAGATTTTCGCTTAGCAGATTACGATGGGCTTAAAGAACACTTATCATCTGTTGACTGGGGTAACGAAGAGAGCTATCAATATGACAGTTTTCTGAACACTATACATGCTGCTCAAAGAGCGTTTATCCCATATAAAGAAATTAGATCAAATAGAAATGACCCAAAATGGATGAATAATAGGCTCAAATATCTACTAGGGCATAAGAAAGGAATTTATAGGCGTATCAAAAGAGGTGAGGGTCATCTTATGAATCAGTATATTGACATTAAGAGGGACATTAAAAAGGGGATAAGAAAAGCTAAAAGGGACTATGAAATTAAAGTTGCTAGGGATTCTAAAACTAACCCAAAAAGTTTTTTCCAGGTCTATAGAACAAAAGTTAGAGATAAGATAGGTCCCCTTAAAAATAACTATGGGCACCTTACTGACAACGAGAATGAAATGTGCTTGATTTTAAAAAATTATTTTCTCTCAGTTTTTACACAGGAAGACACTAACAATATTCCAGTAATTAATTTTTACAGTGGGCTAGAAGAAGATAAATTATGTAACATCACAGTCACTAGTGAGATGGTTGTGAGGCAGATAGACAGACTGAAGCAAAATAAGTCGCCGGGTCCTGATGAGGTTTTTTCAAGGGTTCTTAAGGAATGCAAAATGGAACTCTGTGAACCATTAACTAATATTTTTAATTTATCTCTTCAAACAGGTGTAGTGTCTGATATGTGGAAGATGGCTAATGTAACTCCTATTTTTAAAACAGGGGACAAGTCGTTACCGTCAAATTACCGCCCAATAAGCCTGACCTCAATTGTAGGCAAATTACTAGAGTCAATTATAGCTGAGATTATAAGAAGCCATCTCGATAAGCATAGCTTGATTAATGATACTCAGCATGGATTCACAAGAGGCCGGTCTTGTCTAACTAATTTATTAACTTTCTTCAGTAAAGCTTTTGAGGCTGTTGACCACAATAAAGAATTTGATATTATTTACTTAGATTTTAGTAAGGCTTTTGATAGAGTTCCGCACCATAGACTGTTAAAGAAAGTGGCAGCCCATGGCATTGGGGGAAAAGTGCTCTCGTGGATCGAGTCATGGCTCACTGACAGGAAGCAGAGAGTGTCCATAAATGGGGTTAAATCCGAGTGGGGATCTGTAACAAGTGGCGTTCCACAGGGATCAGTCTTGGGCCCGTTGTTGTTTATAATATATATCAATGATCTTGATGAGGGAATTACTAGTGATATGAGCAAATTCGCCGATGACACAAAGATAGGTAGGATAATTGATTCAAACGTAGATGTTAGGGAACTTCAGGAGGATTTAAACAAACTCTATTCTTGGTCAGAAAAGTGGCAGATGCAGTTCAATGTAGATAAGTGCAAGGTTCTGAAGCTTGGGAGTGCCCATAACCCTAGTACTTATAAATTAAATGATGTAGAACTTAGCCATACAGATTGCGAAAAGGACTTGGGGGTTATGGTGAGCAGCAACCTTAAACCAAGACAGCAATGCCTAAGCGTACGTAATAAGGCAAATAGATTACTGGGATTTATATCAAGAAGTGTAAGCAACAGAAGTCCAGAGGTCATACTGCAGCTTTATACATCATTAGTAAGGCCTCACCTTGATTATGCAGCTCAGTTCTGGTCTCCGTATTACAAAATGGACATAAATTCGTTAGAAAACATTCAGCGTAGGATGACTAAATTAATACATAGCATCAGAAATCTTCCTTATGAAGAAAGATTGAAGACTCTTAAGTTACATTCACTTGTTAGACGAAGAATGAGGGGAGACCTGATCGAAGTGTATAAGTGGAAGATAGGTATTAATAAAGGGGATATTAATAAGGTCTTGAGGATGTCTCTCCAAGAGAGAACCCGCAGTAATGGATTTAAATTAGATAAGTTTAGATTTAGAAAGGACATAGGAAAGTATTGGTTTGGAAATAGGGTAGTTGATGAGTGGAACAGTCTACCTAGTTGGGTTATTGAGGCTAGGACTTTGGGTTGTTTCAAATCTAGGTTGGATAAGTACATGAGTGGGAAGGGTTGGATTTGAGTGGGACTTTCACATCAGAGCTTATTTCTTGGGTAGCATTGAAAATTGGGTTGGGTAAATGTTTTGTTAGTGGGATGAATTGTAAAGGACCTGCCTAGTATGGGCCAGCAGGCCTCCTGCAGTGTTCCTCCTTTCTTATGTTCTTATGTACAGTGGTGATAAGGATGAAGTACAACGTATTCTGGCAAAGTTTAATGTATATAATAAGATATAATATAATGTACATTAAAATATTTGGAAGTTAGGAGGAGGTGCGGGATTACCAAAACTGTTGTCCAGAGGGCTGAGGAAGGGTTGTTGAGGTGGTTCGGACATGTGGAGAGAATGGAGCGAAACAGAATAACTTCAAGAGTGTATCAGTCTGTAGTGGAAGGAAGGCGGGGTAGGGGTCGGCCTAGGAAAGGTTGGAGGGAGGGGGTAAAGGAAGTTTTGTGTGCGAGGGGCTTGGACTTCCAGCAGGCATTCGTGAGCGTGTTTGATAGGAGTGAATGGAGACAAATGGTTTTTAATACTTGACGTGCTGTTGGAGTGTGAGCAAAGTAACATTTATGAAGGGATTCAGGGAAACCGGCAGGCCGGACTTGAGTCCTGGAGATGGGAAGTACAGTGCCTGCACTCTGAAGGAGGGATGTTAATGTTGCAGTTTAAAAACTGTAGTGTAAAGCACCCTTCTGGCAAGACAGTGATGGAGTGAATGATGGTGAAAGTTTTTCTTTTTTGGGCCACCCTGCCTTGGTGGGAATCGGCCAGTGTGATAATAAAAAATAAATAATATAAAATATTTAGTACAAAGTATGTACACATAGTACAATGTATATATGTAATCATATCATTTGTTAAAGTTGATGTATTGCAATGATTGTTAATAGATATAATATGAGAGTATTTTCTATATCCCTCAAGGCTTAAGAACAATTCAAAATTAATTGTTTTTTATAATTTATTTTACATTCTGTTTAACAGTCTATCTGGTGGATCAACACTAAAAAATCGTCGGTTGATTTGTTTGCAATAAATTCAATCTAAAATGAAAGTTTGTTGATATAACACAGTCCACTTACCAGTGGCGTTCTGATCCTCGATGCCCTCGTGGTGTCAGACGCTGAAGTCGGATTCGTTCGACTGCATGACAAAAACGTAAACAGAAGAATTATCGCGTGTTTTGCGTAACCTCAATACTCTACTGTCGGCCATATTTAGCAAAAAAAATTGCTGGAGTATGCTGTCTGTGCGCACGTGCGCGCGCGCCCGTGCATGCATGAGCGAACACACAGGCAAGCAAAAACACCCACTCTCACACACACACACACACACACACACACACACACACACACACACACACACACACATACACACACACACACACACACACACACACACACACACACACACACACATATCTGTTGATCAGTCGACCGGTTTCCAGCGGATTTTCTTTCTTAGGTAGAACGGGACTGCCACCTTCATTTAAAAACAATAGCAGAGGTAACACTTGACCACCTTGTCGACAAGCAGCCCGTTGATCCAGTAGACTGTGCCTGTGCGCACCAGGTGAGCTCCTACCACCCATTCCTCCTCCCACTTGGCTATATCAGGTGACCAGATCGCCCGATAAGGATAAGGTCACTCGGGAAAAAATGAGTTAGAGGAAGCAGGGCGTCACTTTCAGACCCCGTTCTGGGAGGAGTTACGAATTCTCAGGGTACGAGATTTGACCCTCTCACATTTGACCACTGGGACATATGGCCAACGGATATTATTCCTGATTATTCCACCGGACATTCAACTACCGGATATTTAGTCACTGGAAAATTTTACATGTTGGACCGGAAACAAAGGCAGTGACTGGCTCTCCAGAGCTACTGATATTAATGTCACAAAAAAAACAGCAAAAATAACATAGCATTTGTGTTTCCAAACATACAAGATCTCAGATCATGAAACAACAACAAAATACTGTTTTTTAGTTTACTCTTCACTGAATCCAGCATACAAGGTCTCAGACCAATAAATAACAGCAAAATAACAACAACAGCTGACCATTTCAACACACGCACACATTTGTTCATTGGACATTTACTCGTTACTACGAATAAAATCTGGATCTCCACACACAGACACACACACACACACACACACACACACACACACACACACACACACACACACACACACACACACACACACACACACACACACACACACTCACACACACTCACACACACAGACCTTAATAATTAACTACAGAAATTCCTACAATGGTTCAAAAAAAGATATAATATGAAGTCAGTTTTCTGAAACATACAGTGTTTGTTCCTTATTTAATATATTTCGTGTTTTTTTTTTTCTCATTCATTAAAACTTTTCGAATTTTTTTTTTCTTACTTCTTGAAAATATTTCGTGTTTATTCTTATACTTTGCAATGTTTCTTGGTTTTTCCTTATTATTTAAAACATTACGTGTTTTTTTTTCATTGTTTAAAACAATTTTTTTTGTGTTTTCTTTTTCCTTATTCTTTAAAATATTTCGTATGTTTTGAAATATTTTTTATCTACATCATAAAGTTATATAGTCTTACATATTAATAAATCTATTTCTTAATGTGGTTTACCTAGATTAGTGGCAGCAGATTGAAACAAGATTTAACCACAAGTGAAGTATAATGAATCACCACAGTGTACATTATACCAAGTACTCAATATACATACGCTGAGAAGTGTATGATCCAGTGTATACTCACCAACAGGTGCATATCCCTCAACATATATACACTGGAAAGTGAATCTTTCTTAGCGTATATTCACTAAGAAGTGTGCAGCTCTATGTATGTGCACTGATTCAACTGTTAATATTTTTTTAAGGGTTTAAGTATCCTTGATGTTAGCGTATGAATAAACTGCGGCCTTAATAAACTACTACTGCATATTCTTAATGTTTAATACAATCTTAGGTCGCCGACCTTGAGATTAAAATAGCTTTACTATTAATCTCTCTGATAATAAAATGAATATGAATCTATTCAGTTAGAATCGCCGCAGACAGCATCCCAGGTTTTCTGTAGCTGAATGTCTCACGATTCTACCAATTGTGAGACAGTCATATATTGTATTCTCTCTCTCTCTCTCTCTCTCTCTCTCTCTCTCTCTCTCTCTCTCTCTCTCTCTCTCTCTCTCTCTCTCTCTCTCTCTCTCTCTCTCTCTCTCTCTCTCAGGTTTCATACAAAGAAGGGAAGGGTATTTTCAGGATTTTCTGGTAATATTGTCTAATTCTATTTGCTGCTCCTTGTGGTTATACAATTAAATTTCACTGTACCGTGACGATACCATTTTGTCTAGGAGCAGTGCAGGTCTCGAACGCTGGGCTCGAGTGTGGAAGCCTAACTACTCGGTGAATACACCTAGGAAGTTTCTCTGCCTAGCTGCATTAGTAATTCAATTAATAAGTGTGAACCCCACATGCTATTAATATTTGCATTAATATTGCACCTGAATTTCATATTTTCAATCATTTTGATGATATTTCTATAATTATTAAGTATGTATTATATCGAATAGTCTATAATTATTGCAGTAAACTCATTTGGAGAGATTCTGTTAAGATTTTGCCCCGAGGGGCGAGTCTTTGGTGTACCGCCACTCACGCTGTGAGTGAATATACCTGGGCAGCACCAGTCACCCATTGAATGAACACACCTGAGCAGCACAAGGCACTCATCCAGTGAGTGAACACACCTCGGCAGTACCAGTCACTAACCCAATAAGTAAACATAAAGACATATAAACAGCGATTTCACTTCCATATTTGGCTGTTGCAGTACACAGGTATCAATGTCTGTACAGTTATAACATCCTTATCTATAGTTATCACCACATTTGTAATTATTTTTCTCTTGGAAATCAAGGATGCGGTGTTATCCCTCTTGATTGATCACTTACCTATAATAATAATAATCATAATAATAATAACATAATAATAATAATAATAATAATAATAACAATAATAATAATAATAATAATAATAATAATAATAATAATAATAATAATAACTAATATATAATAGAAGTGTAAATCTATCAGTATATGTGTACTGAGAATTTTTTTTGTCACTATTGTAGGCATTTAAATATTTTTGTTATTAGCGTACAAGGGTAAAACTGACTTAACCAAAAGCGATGGTTATAGGCCTTAAGTACTTGTGATAGGCCTTAAACATAACAATCTAAATAAAATTTCAATTATTACAGCGTCATATGAGTGTCTGAAATATTTCCTAATCAGTAACTCTGAATGTTCTTATAAATGTATCCTATTCATGTTTAATAAAAACCTTTATTATATCACTGCATATTTTATCTTTCCAGTTCATTATAACAGAATAATATTTAAATATTCTATTTTGATCAACATTTAAACAAAAATATACACACAATATAAATCTATATAAATTATTAAGACACTTATGTCATATCTTAAATAACTTCATCAGAATATCAACAATACATATTCATAGCTTGATTACCGTAAGCAACCCGTGTACACGCAGCTCCAGTAAGACCGGGCGTTGATCCCAGGTTTAATATCTGAGTTCTGACAAGGTGAAATCTAGCAGGGTGTCTGTGCCGGTGGGCTGACACCAGCTGTATGGGGAATCATAGGCTTGGGAGGAGCGTGGAATCGTGGAGATGGAAGACCTGCCATAGGGGGACAGTGGCAGAGTGATTTCGTAGGTCAAGGGGTCCCAGAGGGAGGAGGCGAGGAGTGTTGATTACATGCATCAGAGAATGTTGCATATGTTGACGATGGTGATGGTATTGGTGGTGGCGGAGGTTGTGGTGATGTTTTTGTTGTTGATGTTGTTGTTGTTAGGGGTGGTGGTGGTTGTAGTGGTCATGGTGCTCAAGTCCTTTGAGGTGAGACTTTGCTGTAGTCTTACATTGCCAAGTTATTGTGCTATTGTTGGTTGGCATTGAAACAGCGTTGATGATTATTTAATTTCTGGTTCTGTGGTCGGAGACGTGGAAAACGATCTTCATTGCCGGAAATATAAATTGTGTAAACAACGATATTAAACACGAATATAAAATGCTTGCAAACCAGCTAGCAAAGATAACAGAGTAAGATCTTAGAGTGGTCAGTAGAGTTTAGATTTAGATTCTGTCGCCGAGGCGCCTAGTTTATTGTGCATCCCATATCCTTCATGTTGACTAGACGGTAGCGCAAGTGCATATGGATACACGAAAGGCCAAGAAATTAGACTTCAATAGGGAACAGGAGAGCAATTTAATATGAATTTGCAAATTATATTACATCTGTTATTAGCAAATTAATTGATAACTTACTGTTACTAATATAATATCCAGATATATCACATTTATAATCTTTAATACAGAGACAATCAAGCAAATAGTATTAAAAAAAGTGATCACAGTGATCATAAGGATGACCAAATACTTAGTAATTAGTTTGATCACCTTCATTGTATATGCCACACTGCCAGAGGTACATATGACCAACTTAGCCTGGCTACTGCAGCATCACTCTAGAATAAGGTTATATTTACTTTCTTCCAAGTGCATTCTTTGGTTAATTTATCAGTTTTATCATGGAGTAATTCAATGTGATTATTTTCAATATCTATACTGACTTCTCTAATGAGCATGTTAGAATCATTATGTGTCAGTGATAACGTAGAATCATTAATAATTAAGTCAAGCTCATTGTCATAATTTAACTTCAGTGTCATTAGGTTGGCAAACAAATCATTTTGTAGTGTAGAAGACCAGTGGTTAACTTCTGTTCCTAATTCAACATGGATACTGTCATTTTTATTTAAGGAGATGGCAAGAAGAGCAGGTGCTGGCCTGCCAGTGGACGTTTGTCTAGATCATTCAGCGCATACAATTTTTTATATGCTTTTCCTACTAGCTAGGATAGAACACTTTTCTTGAGTAGTTGCCTTTGTAAATGATTCAATAATGGTAATCCTGATGATAGACTTTTTGCGAGATGCTTTAAGATACAGTGTATATGATATGAAAACACTTTCATGGAGGGCTGAAATGCTCTTGTTTTCTGTTGGGATAAATTTCATGCAGGAGACAAAATTTAATGTAATTCCATATTTTTATAATCAATTTGGATTTTTGTCTATTCTAGACATTTAATAAGATTTATTGCAACAGTTTCTGGTTCATTTCACGATGATATAATAAGTTTAAATATCCTGTCACTGGTACTTTGAATACCAAGTTTCTTATTCACGTGAAGGACCTTGGAGGTTAAAAGGCAGCCAAAAATAATTCTGTGGGCTTCATTTTGCATTAGTTCGAAGGGACGAAGGCTTTTCTTTTGTTAATGTTAACATAAAGTAAGTCCAGCAGGATCACTTAATGATATAAAACTGGCTATGTACATCATTCCCACAATTCTTATTTTAGTACTATAGTTAAGGCTGAAGCTAGAAATAACTCTGAGAACATATAGCCTATCTTTGTATATCTTGTGGTATGGTGGATTTACTGATGAGTATATGTATACTAATATAGCTGTAAAATTTAAGATAGCTGAGAAATTTGCCCTGTAAACAAATGGGGGCTATATGTGTGTGTACTCACCTAGTTGTGTTCACCTAGTTGTGGTTGCGGGGGTCGATTCACAGCTCCTGGTCCCGCACGCACGCGCGCGCGCGCGTGTGTGTGTGTGTGTGTGTGACCCAACCCTATACCTACTGATGTCTTTCTTGATCTTATCCGCCTCTGTGTGGACTCTAATATTTGCACCAATAACTCATAGTTGTGACCGGGTGTTGTCATGTGAATTACTCATTACTGTATAATTTGTTCATGATTGTAGCCATGTATAAACGTAAGTAAGGAAATTTACTTACATGATTCATTACCTTTGTAACTTGTGAGTTCATTACCTATATACCTTATTCAGCTATCAAAATTTTGGGGCCCAGTCCCTGGACCCATAATGCACCTCTGTAATCTTTTGACTACCGCCCACAAGAAGGGTATAGGGTGCATAATAAACATATTAAACTAACTAAGCTGTTACTTGCTTGTTAATATCTTAGTCTTAAATGCAGATATGATAAGTCTTAGTTAATTATATTGTTTATATTGTTTCAACTTCATTAAAATGGTGCTTATTTTCTTACACCCTATTGTATGGATCATACGGTCATCGGCATCCATGACCGTATGATCCATACAATAGGGTTAGGTAGTGCATTAAGAAGAGCTTTAATTAATACATTAAAGCAAAGAACGAAGGATACCTCTATTAAGATATATCTCAAATTTGTAGGTTAGTTGTAAATTTTTCATACTGTTCTGGACCACGTTGCACAGACGTCTTTATCTAGGTCTTCACACCCAGGCGAGAACCTACATGCTGGATGATCCGCTCCGAGAAGCCTCTAATTCAAGCCTTTTGAGGAAGAGAAATGGCATGCAAATTACACGATATCCGAGTTATCAGACCCGATTGTAGTGTTTAGTTAATGACCGGAGAATTTTTAGTTGGCTCTGATGGATGAGTGAAGGCGCACATTTAGCCCACCTGAATAATAATAAATTAGACAGATGGGCTTTTTAACTCTTCCCGCTTCGCTACATGTTTCCTAATGTGGTCGACTGCGATAAGGAACGAGAAGAAACAGCTATTTTGCAATTTTTTACATTGCTTTATAATTTCTTGCTGGTCAGTAGTGTTAACTAGTGTTATGTAGAGCAATGTTAACTAGGGCTCGCTCGATCAGTGTTGCCTGGAGTAACGTTAACTAGCGTTCACTCGAGTAACGATAACTAGAGCACTTTTAACTAGAGCAATATTAATTATTTTTTAATAAGATCAGCGTTCACTAAAGTATTGTTGACTAAAGCAGCGTTACCTAATGCAGTGTTAATTAGAGTTAATACAGTGGAGTGTCGAATTCACTCGACAACATCAAACTAAAACAACATAAAGAGGATAAGCAAAACACGATCATCATATGTCAATAATCTGTCTTTAAAAAAAAGTAAGATTTATGTTATATTAATTTATGAAAGGCTCGATCCTCTGTATCTTAAACGCAAGGTAGACGCGCTAGCTGTACTTGGTGTTCAGTTATGAAAATCGACTGAGCCATTGGCGCATGATAGTACTAGAGTGTTAGTGACATCCAAGAGACACTTGTTGCTTAAGTGGTAGCACACTTCCTTAGTTAAAGTGGTAGCATTCGCCCTCAGCTTAAGTTGTAGTATTCGCCCTCAGCTTAAGTGGTAGTATACACCCTCTGCTAAACATGGTTTCACAAGTCCTGGGCTAAATTGATGGCACACGCCCTCTGCTCAAGTAGTGGAACACGCCTTCACCTTATATGGCAACACACGCCTTTAGCTTAAGTGGTAGCACACGCCCTCAACTTTAATGGTAGTACGCATGACTTATGTGGTATCACACACACACACTCAACTTAAATGGCAGCTCACGTATTTAGCTTAAGGGTCAGTATACGCCCTCAGCTTAAGTGTCAGTACACGCCCTCAACTTAAATTGCAGCACACTCCCTCAACTTAAGTGCCAGTACACGCCCTCAGCTTAAGCTTGGGGTTCATACTTTGAGTATGATGTATTGCTGCTGCCCCAGGGGCAGCAGGCAGCTCTCTCTCTTAATTCTAATTCTCCTGGTGCAGATAGGCACGTTGCCACAAAGGAGAGTGTCTGTCTATCTGTTAGTGGACGGAGGACTGAGTCAACTAATCGTTGTGCTGAATGCCTTGTACGGGTTTTAGACTTCCAACAAAGAAGGTCCTGGTACAGACGAACTGGAAATGAGAATTATTATATTTTCTCTTATGGATCTTTTGTTCCTATCCCTGTCTGCCTCTGTCTCTTTCTTCTTCCCTCCCTGTCATCTTTTATCCTCTTATTCATATCATTCTTTGGTTGCATTTCCTTCTCGTCAGTCTTCGATATATAAAATAATTAAGCCTGTGAACCTTCAGTTTTGGACCATCTTCCTAGCTTTTGCAACTAGTAGAAGAAAGATCGAAGTTGATTCTATACACAATACTGACTTTTAGGTATTTGGATTATCTTCACAGCCAAACATTTTGCTGTGTTCCTTTACCTGTCCCATCAGTGGGGTTGCCTTGACGATGGTGAAGGTCTGTTGAATCAGGGAATTAAATTTGTTTTCTCTGCCAAGGATCAAGCCTTCTTATCACTGTAACATATCTTTGTGAAGATAAATGGTATCCCGTCGGTCGATCGCTGGCGCACTCAGCTCACACACTGAGGTCCGGAGTTCGAATCCCCGGTACTGCTGGAAAACATTAGGACGTGTTTCTATAAGACACCTACTGTCCATTTTAAAATACCCATCAGTTTAAAATGTGCTCCTGGGTGTTAGTGGACTGGTGTGGGTCGCATCCTGGGACAAAACTGACCTAATTTGTCCGATATGCTCAGCATAGCAAGCGGCTTTCTTTATGGTAGTATGTCAATAATGTCAGCCAGGCCTGTATACCTTGAACATGTACTTGTAGAAATAAAGATATTATTATTATTATTATTATTATTATTATTATTATTATTATTATTATTATTATTATTATTATGATGATGATGATAAAATACCGACACGACGGTAAAATAGACACAAATACAGAATAATGCAACTCTTTATAGACTACGTTTTGCCAACACAGTGGACAAAGCGTAGTAAATAAAGAATCTTATTATACTGCGTGTGTGTCTATTTTTCCTGCATACTTTTTTTACAATTTTTTTGAGTGTCGTCTATTTGTTTATTGTTTATTATAAATGTTTACTGGTAGAATTACTGTTTTAACAAGAAATACCTTAGGTATTTCTTGTTATAATAGTAACTGTAATAATAGTAATTGCAATAGCCTACATTTTTCTCTTTAATCTACTATTTTTTTTATAATACTGTAAGTTAGATTTAAAAATATTGCAACTTTGAGTGGTATTGCGTGGTAATCAGTGTCATATGTTAACTTCAGTGCCATTAGGAACGCAAACAACTCAGTTTGCTGTGTACACGCCCAGGTTTTAATTCTTATTCCTAACACAACAGAGTTGCTATAGTTTTTATCTCGAGAGGTGACAACAAGTGCAGATGGAGCCATGCCAGCAGATTCCTGCTTAGCTCCATCAGTGTTTATAATTTGAAAAATATTATTGCTAGCAGTTAAACTAGAATTTTTTTCTTGAGCAGTTGCCTCTGTAGGTGATTTAACGAAGGAATTATCAGCCAAGAGCTTCTTGCCAAGTGCTTTAAGATATGTGATATTAAATGAATACCTTATAATGTCTTATTTAGGTTAAAAAAAAATAAGAGTAAAAGAATTTTTTTTTTTTGCATTAATGAATATTCATGTAACATAAAAATAATAATAACAATATTATTATTTTTATTATTGTTATTATTTTATTAATATGATCATTATTTATAATTATTACAAATAAGAGGAAAAACTATATACAACTCTGAAAACTAGTATTTTATTTAATATAATACACATAACCTGTGATTTTCTGCTCTTCAAGAAGCCGCGAACTCCCTGTTGTCTTGAACCTAAACCAAGACATGAGAAGCTGCGGACAAACTCTTGGCATTACCCAGATGTGAAATATCTCGACCTGTTTCCTTGTAATGTTCTGTCCCATTGTTCGAGTACCAATGTATTAAACACACACACACACACACACACACACACACACACACACACACACACACACACACACACACACACACACACACACATATACATATATATATATATATATATATATATATATATATATAAATATATATATATATATATATATACATATATATATATATATATATATATATATATATATATATATATATATATATATATATATATATATATATTCGTGTCGAATAGGTAAAACTTGTGATTTTGGCTTAAAAACTAACGCTCTTCTTGTTGAATGAGGCAAGCAAAAATTTGAGTATGCAATAATTTCGCAAAATTCATTCTGAGCCTAACGGAAAAATATATTTCATTTTGTTTGTTTATTATTAAATTATTGTAAAATTATCTAAAATATATTTAGTTGGATTATGCTAAATTAAATTGCGTTTGTTATATTAAGATTAGGAGAGTTTTCTACGGTTCTTTTGGTACAAAATTATTAATTTTTACATTAACATAACTGAAAAAATATGTCTCTAAACGTATAAGAGAAAATTTTAGAAAGGACATAATTTTAAATGAGTTCTTGCTAATTAACCAATTTTTACCTATTCGGCACGACCAATATATATATATATATATATATATATATATATATATATATATATATATATATATATATATATATATATATATATATATATATATATATGCAATAAAAATATGCAAAACAACCACTGTGAAAGAATAGTGAAATTCCAAGCGCTTTCGTGACTTTCACATAATGTGAGAAGTCACGAACCTTTCACAGTGGTTGTTTTGCATATATATATATATATATATATATATATATATATATATATATATATATATATATATATATATATATATATATATATATATTTATATATGTATATATATATATTCACAAATGTCGCACGTCGCTTGTATCACTGATTAAAATTACTACTGGAGACCTTTAAACTGGCCGACAAAAAGGCGGGGAAGGCCATTTAAACGTGCAGCTGAGTGAGCATTAGCCACGCCTGAGCTGGTCCTCTCAACATAATAAGGACAGGTTGGTAGGCCGTATCGTAACTCCTGGCCCGACTATCGTGTTTCTCCAGTGACAAGTTTGCGACCCTGTCAAGCACTGGGACAAGCTGACTTGTTGTCCTGCTGTAGCCACCCTGACGATCACATCTACTGCTGGGGAAGCACGGAGCTGGACGAGCCCCCTGCTGATCCAAGCCCCATGTTGTATTTACTCTCATGATTCACACTGCTGGGTGGATGGGTGCAACAGCTGGTCTGCACTACTGTGTGGATGGGTGGAATTTCTGTTCCACACTGTTGAATGAATAGCTGGAACCAGTGATTCACACTGCTGGGTGAATAGCAGAAGTTACTAATACTCAGTGAATGTTGGGGAGGCGTGTTTTTTCTGGTTATCCTGAATAGCTAGTCTTGCTAATTCTAGCTTATCCAGGTAGCTTATTTTTAGCCGTGCTGTCGAATCCAATCTGTATCGTTAGGCTAATCATTTCATTCTACAGGATAATTATTCAAACAAACTGATTCACGCCTCTGGATAGGTAGGCAGAAGTGCAGGTTAAAGTTCCTGGGTACCTGGAGTATATACCTGAAGAGGGTTTCGGGGGTCAACGCCCTTGCCGCCCAGTCTGTGACCAGGCATCGAGGTGGAACAGGGCCTAATCAACCAGTCTGTTACTGCTCGCCGCCCTCAAACTGCCATACGAACCACAGTCCGGCTGGTGAGGTGCCTGTCCAGCGCCTTCTTTAAAACAGCCAGGAGTCTATTGGTAATCCTCCTTATGTATTCTGGGAGGCAGCTGAACAGTCTTGGGCACCTCACACTTATTGTGTTGTCTCTTAGAGTACTCGTGGGGCTTATGCTGAGTGTTTTGCTTTCGTAGGGAGTGATTTTTGTGTGCAAATTTGGGACTAGTTCCTCTGGGATTTTCCAAGTGTATATTATCACGTATCTTTCTTGCCTGCGTTCCAGGGAATACAAATCAAGGGACTTCAACCGTTCCCAGTAGTTTAGGTGCTTTATCATATTTATGTGTGCCTTGAAAGTTTTCTGTACATTCTCCAGGACTGCAATTTCGCCTGCCTTGAAAGGGGCCGTTAGTGTACAGCAATATTCCAGTCTAGAGAGAACAAGCAACTAATAATTCCAGTTATTTGTAATGCTACACTTACTTTCTGGTTGGGATACTTACTGTTGATCTAAGTTGTACATGTACTGCCTCCAACTGCTTGACAAGATAGCGATTCTGTTGCAACCCAAAGCACAGGTAAGTTCTTCCCTTTTCCTGTGGTCAGTGTTACTTTCTTCTTCATTTCCTTATTACCCTGCTTAGAATTACCATTTACATTCGAGATTTACATGATGTCTGCTATTCGACGTGGATTACCTACTTGTGTAGCTCCTATTTGCTCCACCTTGCGTTAGTTGTATTTAATTGCTCTTAGACGGTAGTTATGAATACTTTAGGTTGAATGGCTCGAGAGTGCATTTTTTTTCAAATAAACTGTAATAATAGATAATACTTAATTTTTCCTCATTTCCTTTTTGCCTAATTTTCTCTCTGAGTTTTCCTTCCTATCTTCTCTTCTTCCTCCCCCTTCCTCTTCGATCTAGGTCCCAGCCACTCATGGGTGTTGTCTGGGCCACAGAGACGTATCTCAGGTAAGTGACACTACTATAATTACTGCCAGGAGATGCTGTCTAAAACTCTCTCTTATCCCCATGCCGCTCACACCCAGACCCACTCCCGTACCCATGCCGACCCACACAGATCCCCACGCCCGTACCCATGCTAACCCACACCCACGCCCACGTATGTGCCCTCTCGCTACCTCGACTCCTGCTGACAGGAGACTTACGGCTTATTTTGCTCTGTCGTGTTTACGAGACATGAGAACGTACGTCTTAGAGATAGGGAGTGTCGCGTCGTACGAGACCCTCCAGCGGGGACTCGTAATGACCCAAGATAAAAGCTTCTTCTTACTCTCTAAGGCCCCCAGCGGCACCAGAGAGCTTTCTTTGTTTATGTCACATTTATGTGAATGAAGACTATTATACATCTTCCCTCACTTACTGCCCGTATATGCTTACCTCTCTCTTACTGTCAGAGACAGTTGAGTTAGGTTAAAGCCTGTCTTCTGCAAGACTATCAATAAGGCCGTAAATCACCAGAATACAATGAAATATACAATTTTCGTCGGATGTACAATGAAATATATACATCATTCGGTATATACATACACTAAGAAAGAAACACCTATATGAGAGATAAAAAAGCTCATATTATATATACACTGATAGATACACACACCTGTCAGAACTATATACACTGAGAGATTGTACATACACACTAAGATACAATGAGACAGGCATACCTCTCAATGAATATACACAGAAATATATACACCGCTTGGTGTATTTACCCCCTATAAAAGTTTTTAATGACTCAGAATAATTTACTTCGAGAAAAGCTCCAGACAAATTTCTGAGGATCTGATTTGACCTGATTGATAAAACACAACGATGAAATCAACACCAATGAACTCAGAGGTGCCATCAATGAGGCTGTTCTCAATCCCCGAAGCACCAGTGAATTTATAGGTAACAACACTAAGGCATGCCCTTTGTCGAATAGCACCAATTAATTTAGGAGTACCACCAATGAGACTATACGTACTGTTCAAAAGTATAATTAGATTTAGATGCACCATCATGGAGACATAGCCCCTGCCCAAGAAATATCAGTCAGGTTTTAAATGGCGTACTGCCGATAATAGTTAAGAAAAGGCACTTTGCTGAACAAACATTAACTGGGACAAACGTTCCAATCTGCGTTGCTCTTTATCAAGTCATGACTTCATGAAGGTCAACACAGGTTGAAACATTTTCTAGTAACAACGAGGTGCTGATGTGTTCGTCAAGAAATCATTTTTGTTGAGATGGGTGGAAGGAAATTACTAAACTAGTTTATTAGGGAGATTCATCCAAGATACCTGCTCTCGTCTGGCATTATATAACGACTAAGACACATAAATCCGTAGGATTCACCATTGCTGGCCACATTTTCGTCAAGATGGATTCAGTAGGTTGGTTGAGGGATATGTGGAAGGATATCAACTGCTCTGCATAATAGTTTATTTGGGAGATTCTGCTATGTCGACTGCCGTCGTGTCGGCACTCGTCTGGTACTACATAGCGCCTGGTACTCGTCTGGTACTACATACTACTATACTGGGCACTCAGGGCATGCCTTTTGAAACTAGAGATCAGGGTCTATGACCCTTAACATACTCAAACCGTGGGAACAGTCTAACGGCTATGGAGAGGGTATACATAGCGGTATACATGGGCATACATGGCGGGTTTACATATATGACAGGTCTAGGGCGATTGATTTAAGGAATTTCAGGTAACATCCATTCCTTAGCTCAAAACTGCCTATCCACCATGTCTCGGGTGCTGTGGGAACCCCTACACATTTAACGAATGCCAATTAACTTTCCCGAATGAAAACGATAATAACATTGATGGTGGTTTCTACAAGACAGCTGGGAATAAGGAAGTCATTGGTCCCATATCGTGCTACAGAAAAACGGCTGTTTACATAAGAACATAAGAAAGAAGGAACAATGCAACAGGCCTGCTGACCTATGCGGAGCAGGTCCATGTCCTCCCTTCCGGGATCAGCCCAATGACCCACCCAGTCTGGTCACCTCCACTCAAGGAAGGAGCACGGCACCAGACCCAGCAGCACAAGCTAATCAGGTCCAACTCACACCCACCCACACCCACTCATGTATTTATCTAGCCTATTTTTTAAAACTACACAACGTTTTAGCCTCAATAACTGTACTCGGGAGTTTGTTCCACTCACCCACAACTCTATTACCAAACCAGTGCTTTCCTATATCCTTCCTGAATCTGAATTTTTCCAACTTGAAACCATTGCTGCGAGTCCTGTCTTGGCTGGAAATTTTCAGCACGTTATTTACATTCCCTTTATTTATTCCTCTTTTCCATTTATACACCTCGATCATATCCCCCCCTAATTCTACGCCTTTCAAGAAAGTGCAAATTCAGGGCCCTCAGTCTATCCTTATATGGAAGATTTTTGATGCATGGGATCATCTTTCTCATCCTCCTCTCTACGTTTTCCAGAGCATTTATATCCATTCTGTAATACGGTGACCAGAACTGAGCAGTTTAGTCTAAATGAGGCCTAACCAAGGTTATATAGAGTTGAAGAACAACCTGAGGACTTCTATTATTTATACTTCTAGATATGAAGCCAAGGATTCTGTTAGCTTTATTGCGAACACTGATGCACTGTTGTCTTGGTTTTAGATTACCGCTAAACGGAACTCCTAAATCCTTTTCGCAATCAGTAGTAATAAGATCTACATTATTTAGTTTATATGTAGCTGGTTATTTTCCTGTCCAACATTTAGAACTCTGCATTTGTCTATATTAAACTGTATCTGCCACTTCTCCGACCATTGCATCAATCTATTCAAATCATCCTGATGTGCTCTAGTGTCCTCATTAGAATGAATTGGACGGCCTATTTTGGTGTCATCAGCAAATTTGCTTATGTCGCCATTTATTCCCTCATCTATGTCGTTTATGTAAATTGTGAATAACAACGGGCCCAACACTGACCCCTGAGGAACACCGCTTGTGACGTGCCCCCATTCTGATTTCTCCCAATTTATGCAAACTCTCCACTGCCTATTTGTCAGCCATGTCTCTACCAAGGAAAAAATTTCTCCTCCTATTCCGTGTGCCTTAAGTTTCCTCAATAGCCTCTGATGTGGAACTCTATCGAAAACCTTACTGAAGTCCATATACACAATATCATATTCATTACCATGATCTATCTCCTCAAACACCTTAGTGAAAAATGTTTGTAAATTCGTAAGACAGGAACGCCCCTTTGTAAAACCGTGTTGAGATTCATTAATCAATCTGCGCCTATCAAGATGGCTACGAATTGCTTCGGCAATTATTGATTCCATAAATTTTCCCACTATGGAGGTAAGGCTTATTGGTCTACAGTTCGAAGCCAAGAACCTGTCACCTGCCTTGTAAATAGGTATTACATCTGCCATTTTCCACTTATCGGGTACTATGCCAGTTTGTAGTGACATGTTAAAAAGATTAGCCAATGGTATGCTAAGTTCCTCTTTACATTCCTTTTACACCCTTGCAAACAGTTCATCAGGGCCTGGGGATTTGTTAGGTTTTAGTTTCTCTATTTGTCTGAGGACCATGTCACTAGTTACTGCAATCGTGCATAGTTTATTATCGTCCTGTTCTATATAATCTATTATTTCAGGAATATCGCTAGTATTTTCCTGGGTGAAAACTGAGAGGAAGAAGGTACTGAGAATTTCACACATATCCCTATCACTGTCAGTGATCTGACCAGAGTTACTCTTAAGTGGGCCAGTCTTGTCCCTAATCTTACTTCTGTATACCTGAAATAACCCTTTTGGGTTAGTCTTTGAATCCCTTGCGACCTTAATCTCATAATCCCTTTTTGCTTTTCTTATTCCTTTCTTTATTTCTCTCTTTAATTGAATATATTGATTTCTTAACTGCCCATCCCCTCTATTGATACGCCTATATATGCCTCTCTTTTGACCAATAAGATGTTTCAATCTATTGTTCATCCATTTGGGATCATTTTTGTTAGATCTAATTTCCCTACTCGGAAGTGTTTGCTCACCAATGGACTCAGTAATAAAACGCAGTCTGGGGGCTGGTTTAGAGTTGATGACAGTGGTAAAGAAACTGTCCTCTGAGTCGGAAAATAAACAGAAAGACGAAACAGTTATCGACAATGAAGCATAACACATCCTCGCTCTAACGTCGCAGAAGTGCAGCCCCCTAAAGGCGAACACTGCCGACGCCCCAGATTATCAATTAACGTATAATTAACGTGCAGTTAACCAGCAATGAACCTACAATAAATGTACTGTCATTAGCGGAGTCTCCCCTCACATTAGCAATGCAATAAGTGCTCCAATAAAGTTAATGGAGTATTATTGGCTTAGCGATACTACAACATTTACGTATGATGTTTCGAATTTTCGAAACACTACAAATATTGCCTATCCATATTTGGTGGACTCGTGACGCCGGACTCCTGAGAGAGGACACAAGAGTCACAGCGAAGGACATAAAGGGCCACAAGGGCCACGGGGAGACGAGGCAGGAGAGAGACAAATGAGGCCACATGGAGGGGCCACTGAATGTGGATAATAATAAGGATCTGAATGAAGAGAAGGCCACAAGAAGAAGGCCAGAGGAGCAACGGTGAGAAGGCCATGGAAAGAATCAACAGGAAGGGAACCACAGTAAAGTGGGGTTACACCCATTCTCCTCCACAGTGGGTGAAACTCCTTCTTCTTTTATATCCCTCCCTACCTCCCCCCCCCCCCCACAAAATCCTGACTCTCTTCTCTGTCCACATCTTCCGCGAGCGTAATTAACTAACAAGAGGAAGTATCCCCCGGCACATTCATGCTAATGCTGGATACTTTTGACACACAGCCCATTTCCATAAACCAACATCCACAGACACTATCATGCCGGAGATACGTCAGCCTAATTAGCAGGCAAACATCCTTGAGACATTTTCAGCTATTTGCAAGTTAACTGATATACATAGTACATAGTTCTTGACAAACAACCAAGCTGGAGATGTTGATGGGAAGGAGAAAGGGAGGAGGAGGAGGAGGAGAAGGAGGAGTAGGAGGAAGAAGGGAGGAGGAGAAGGAAGAGGGTGTAAACAAGCTGGAAACTGCAAGATAAAGACAAAGGGATAAAAAAAAAGTTGGTCTAGGATGATAAGCACGTGGGAATGAAGGATGCAGAAGAGGTAAGAGGAGAAGAAAAAGGAAGGGGAGGAAGAGGAGAAGGAAGAGAAAGAAGAAGAGGAGGAAGAAGACGAGAAGGAGGAAGAGGACGACGAGAAAGAAGAGGAAGAGAAGGAGGTGTAGGAAGGAAAGGAACACAGTAAAAATATGGCAATAAGAGAGAGAGAGAGGGAGAGAGAGAGAGAGAGAGAGAGAGAGAGAGAGAGAGAGAGAGAGAGAGAGAGAGAGAGAGAGAGAGAGAGAGAGGGAGGGAGGAAGAGAGAGAGGAACCAAGGAATAGTTTCACTGTACGAATGAAAGGCCAGCTTAGACCTGGAGGTGTTAGCGGGTCGTGGCTCAGGTCTACAACATCTCCCTCAACTCTGCTCTCTGCTGAGCAAGGTTCTCTCTCTCTCTCTCTCTCTCTCTCTTTCTCTCTCTCTCTCTCTCTCTCTCTCTCTCTCTCTCTCTCTCTCTCTCGCTCTCTTTCCCACTCTCTCTCTCTTCCTGACTGTCTTAGTATGATCTATCTCACAGGAGGTACTTCTGTCTCACTTAAAGGCCACTACCTCGGGTCCCGACTGTCTCCCTCAGGTCCGTCTATTTCTCTGCCATCATTCATTACACAAGAAGTCCTCCCTGAATCATCATGTTTATGCACCCTCCTGGCAGCCAATGGGATGCCGCTAAAAGAAATAAGAAACCAATAATTTAATTCCGGACCCCCCAAAAGAGAGGCAAAGTCCCATAATTGCCTGTGTAATTTGTCTCTCTTAAAGTCATGAAAAAAGAGCACAGTGAGCCCAGCCAATAAGAGCTGGAGGACTGCAGTTAACTGCTGGTTACTAATTCCTAGTTTGATGCGTACTTACTAAGTCTCGTCCTCGAGGAGGAGCTTGGGCGAGCCAAGATTTTTATTCCTTTTTAAGTATAGTTTTTTTTCACCATGCACTCTTCTACATGTACTCGTCAGTTTATACTTAAATGTGTAATTAATGTGATTTACTGGAATGAGCTCAACCTCCAGAGCCTTGTGTGTGTGTGTCTGTGTGTGTGCGTGTACTCGGCTAATTGTGATTGCAGGGGTTGATTCATAGCTCCTAGCCCCGCCTCTACACTGGTCGAGGTATGATAGAGCTTCATGAGCTCCATGAGCTCTATCATAACTCTCCTTAAAGCTATGTATGGTACCCGCCTCCACTACCTCACTTTCTAGACTATTCCACTTCCTTGCAACTCTGTGACTGAAGAAATACTTCCTAACATCCCTGTGGCTCATCTGAGTCTTCAACTTCCAATTGTGATCCCTTGTTGTTGTGTCCCATCTCTGGAACATCTTGTCTCAGTCCACCTTGTCGATTCCTCTCAGTATTATATATGTGGTTATCATGTCCCCCTTGTCCCTCCTGTTCTCCATTGTCGTCAGGTCAAGCTCCCTTAACCTCTCCTCGTAGGACATGCCCCTTAGCTCCGGAACTAGTCTCGTTGTAAACCTTTGCAGTTTCTCTAGTGTCCTGACGTTCTTGGCCAGGTTTGGGGGCCATACTGGAGCTGTATACACCAACATAGGCTTGAGGTACACGGTGCGGAACGATTCCTTACTAAGATTGAGTTGGCTTTTGCGCAGTGTTAACGTGTACTTAGCTCTGTGAAGACCTGTTTGCGCGCTCTCTACGAATTGAAGCAAGATGCCCTCCATCGAGCAACTTTACCGACAGCTTAAGGAAGAATTGAGGATGGCGAAGTTAGAGATTCGGCGACTGACCGAGGAAAACAAGAAGATTCGTAGTAGTCCTCCTGTTTTGAGTCCTCAGGTCAAGAAGGGAAACTGGTCAGTGGCTAGACAGCAGGGAACGAAGTTGACGATCAAGAAGACGAATGGAAAGATAGAAACGATGAAGAAGAAAGAGACTGCCGTGGAAACTGTTGTGGAAACATCTAATACATTCTCAGTGCTACCCGACGAATGTGAGTCGACTACTGGGAACATTACGACGAACGACACCAAGGAAGGTAAGAATATTGTTGTTGTTGGGGATAGCCAAGTTAGGTATATGGATAGGGCGTTCTGCTTGAAGGACAGGAGTAGGAGACAGAGAGTTTGCTTTCCAGGGGCTGGGATGGAGGATATTGTTAGCCGTCTGGATGACATCATGAGAGGTAATGGGAGCAATCCTATTATCTGTCTCAGTGCAGGAGGCAACGATGTTGGCAGACGTAGGAGTGAAGACCTGATTAGCAGGTATAGGTCAGCAATAGAAATAATTAGGAGTAAGGGTGGGAACCCTGTCATATGTGGTATTTTGCCAAGGAGAGGAGTTGGAAATGAATGGTTGTCCAGTGCAATTGGTGTCAATTGCTGGCTGGACAAATACTGTAAGGAAAATGCGGTAACATTCATTGACAACTGGGGGCTCTTCTATGGCAGAAATGACATGTATGCCAGGGATGGGGTTCACTTATCTAGGTCTGGGGTGGTAGCACTGGCAATTGCAGTGGAGGGAGCAGTTAGGACTTTAAACTAGGAATAGTTAGTGGTATGGGTTTTGGCAGGAAAACAGTGAAGTCCCAGTGTAGTAATATTACGAGTTCTAGGGGAACTAGTAATAAGCAGAACGAGGTAGATATTGAAAAGCCAGGGACTTTGGGTGATAAGGACAGTAATAGGTTTAGTAGAAAAACAGAACTGAGCAGGAAGGGTAAAGAGAAAGGAGTGTCTTTCAATGTTTATTATGCTAATTGCCGTAGTGCTAGGAATAAGATGAACGAGTTGAGATTAGTTGCTAGTGCAGGTAACATTGATGTATTTGCCTTAACTGAGACGTGGTTTAATTAAAAAAGTCGGGACATGCCTGCGGAATGTCATATTCAGAGTTTTAAATTGTTCCAAGTAGATAGAAGTATCGGGAAGGGGGGTGGGGTGGCATTGTATGTTCGAGATCGCTTGAACTGTTGCATAAAAACGGGTATTAAGTCTGAAGTAACACATACAGAGTCTGTTTGGATAGAATTTTCAGAGGGGCATGAAAAACTGATTTTAGGAGTGATATACCGTCCCCCAAACTTAGATAGGGACCAAGGGAGACTACTATGGGAGGAAATTGTTAAGGCCACAAGGCACGATAATGTAGTAATTGTAGGAGACTTTAACTTTAGTCATATTGATTGGAATTTCTTGACTGGGAATTTAGAATCATACGACTTCTTAGAAGCAGTTTAGGATTGTTTTTTTGAAGCAGTTTGTGACAGAACCTACAAGGGGAAATAACCTGCTTGACTTAGTTATGGCAAACAATGAATCCCTTGTTAATAATTTAGAAATTTCAGAGGAACTGGGTGCTAGCGACCACAAATCAATTACATTTAGCATTGAATGGAAGTACGATAGTAGCGATAACTCAGTAACAGTTCCAGATTTTCGCTTAGCAGATTACGATGGGCTTAGAGAACACTTATCATCTGTTGACTGGGGTAACGAAGTGAGATATCAATATGACAGTTTTCTGAACACTATACATGCTGCTCAAAGAACGTTTATCCCATATAAAGAAATTAGATCAAATAGAAATGACCCAAAATGGATGAATAATAGGCTCAAATATCTACTAGGGCAAAAGAAAGGAATTTATAGGCGTATCAAAAGAGGTGAGGGTCATCTTATGAATCAGTATATTGACATTAAGAGGGACATTAAAAAGGGATAAGAAAAGCTAAAAAGGACTATGAAATTAAAGTTGCTAGGGATTCTAAAACTAACCCAAAAAGTTTTTTCCAGGTCTATAGAACAAAAGTTAGAGATAAGATAGGTCCCCTTAAAAATAACTATGGGCACCTTACTGACAAAGAGAATGAAATGTGCTCGATTTTTAATAATTATTTTCTCTCAGTTTTTACACAGGAAGACACTAACAATATTCCAGTAATTAATTTTTATAGTGGGCTAGAAGAAGATAAATTATGTAACATCACAGTCACTAGTGAAATGGTTGTGAAGCAGATAGACGGACTGAAGCAAAATAAGTCGCCGGGTCCTGATGAGTTTTTTTCAAGGGTTCTTAAGGAATGCAAAATGGAACTCTGTGAACCATTAACTAATATTTTTAATTTATCTCTTCAAACAGGTGTAGTGTCTGATATGTGGAAGATGGCTAATGTAATTCCTATTTTTAAAACAGGGGACAAGTCGTTACCGTCAAATTACCGCCCAATAAGCCTGACCTCAATTGTAGGCAAATTACTAGAGTCAATTATAGCTGAGATTATAAGAAGCCATCTCGATAAGCATAGCTTGATTAATGATACTCAGCATGGATTCACAAGAGGCCGGTCTTGTATAACTAATTTATTAACTTTCTTCAGTAAAGCTTTTGAGGCTGTTGACCACGATAAAGAATTTGATATTATTTACTTAGATTTTAGTAAGGCTTTTGATAGAGTTCCGCACCATAGACTGTTAAAGAAAGTGGCAGCTCATGGCATTGGGGGAAAAGTGCTCTCGTGGATCGAGTCATGGCTCACTGACAGGAAGCAGAGAGTGTCCATAAATGGGGTTAAATCCGAGTGGGGATCTGTAACAAGTGGCGTTCCACAGGGATCAGTCTTGGGCCCGTTGTTGTTTATAATATATATCAATGATCTTGATGAGGGAATTACTAGTGATATGAGCAAATTCGCCGATGACACAAAGATAGGTAGGATAATTTATTCAAACGTAGATGTTATGGAACTTCAGGAGGATTTAAACAAACTCTATTCTTGGTCAGAAAAGTGGCAGATGCAGTTCAATGTAGATAAATGCAACGTTCTGAAGGTTGGGAGTGCCCATAACCCTAGTACTTATAAGTTAAATAATGTAGAACTTAGCCATACAGATTGCGAAAAGGACTTGGGGGTTATGGTGAGCAGGAACCTTAAACCAAGACAGCAATGCCTAAACGTACGTAATAAGGCAAATAGATTACTGGGATTTATATCAAGAAGTGTAAGCAGCAGAAGTCCAGAGGTCATACTGCAGCTTTATACATCATTGGTAAGGCCTCACCTAGATTATGCAGCTCAGTTCTGGTCTCCATATTACAGAATGGACATAAATTCGTTAGAAAACATTCAGCGTAGGATGACTAAATTAATACATAGCATTAGAAATCTTCCTTATGAAGAAAGATTGAAGAATCTTAAGTTACATTCACTTGTTAGACGAAGAATGAGGGGAGACCTGATCGAAGTGTATAAGTGGAAGATAGGTATTAATAAAGGGGATATTAATAAGGTCTTGAGGATGTCTCTCCAAGAGAGAACCCGCAGTAATGGATTTAAATTAGATAAGTTTAGATTTAGAAAGGACATAGGAAAGTATTGGTTTGGAAATAGGGTAGTTGATGAGTGGAACAGTCTACCTAGTTGGGTTATTGAGGCTGGATAAGTACATGAGTGGGAGGGGTTGGATTTGAGTGGGACTTTCACATCAGAGCTTATTTCTTGGGTAGCATTGAAAATTGGGTTGGGCAAATGTTTTGTTAGTGGGATGAATTGTAAAGGACCTGCCTAGTATGGGCCAACAGGCCTCCTGCAGTGTTCCTCCTTTCTTATGTTCTTATGTTCTAAGATGTCAGAATGCTATTCTTAGATTCGCAAGTCTCCCATATGCTGCAGCAGTTATTTGGTTGAAAGAGGACACAAGAGTCTCCCCGTGGCCACAAGGGCCACGGGGAGACGAGGCAGGAGAGAGACAAATGAGGAGGCCACGTGGAGAGGCCACTGAATGTGGATAATAATGAGGATCTGAATGAAGAGAAGGCCACAAGGAGAAGGCCAGAGGAGCAACTGTGAGAAAGCCATGGAAAGAATCAACAGTAAGGGGACCACAGTAAAGCGGGGGGTACACCCATTCTCCTCCACAGTGGGTGAAACTCCTTCTTCAAGCAGCTGTGGTAGAATATGGAAAAAAAAAAACAGAACCACATGTTTGCAAACATGAAAGCATGTGTGTGGAGAGGGTGTGAATGTGAACAACAAAGGACCACATGTTTGCAAACATGACGGCATGGATGTGTCCTCAGGAGATGTGCTCGGTAGTATACACACTACAAGATCCTTTTCCTTGAGTGAGATTTGTAGACTTTGGTCCTTTAGACTGTACTCTGGCTCCGGTCTTCTTTGCCCTCTCCGATCTTTATGACTGCACATGGTGAGGTTGAACTCCAGGAGTCAATTGCTGGACCAGGCTTGCAGCCTGTCCAGATCCTTCTGTAGTCCTACTTGTCCTCCTGTGACTGAATTCTCCTCATTAACTTGACATCGTCTGCAAATAGGGGCACTTCTGAGTCTATTCCTTCTGTCATGTCGTTCATATATACCAGAAACAGCACCGGTCCAAGGACTAACCCCTGTGGAACCCCCGCTTATCATAGGCGTCTCTGACACCTAATCACGTACCATGACTCGCTGAAGCCTTCCCGTCAGGTATTCTCTGATCCATTGCAGTGTCTTCTCTATTATATCTGCCTGGTCCTCCAACTTTTGCATTAATCTTTTGTACGGAACTGTGTCAAAAGCCTTACAGTCCAAGAAAACGCAATGTACCCACCCCCTCTCTCTCTATTGTCTTACTGCTGTCACCTTGTCATAGAACTCCAGTAGGTTCGTGACACAGGATTTCCCGTCTCTGAATCAGTGCTGATTGTCATTTATAAGCTCATTCCTTTATAGGTGGTCCATTCTTCTGTGTGTGTGTGTGTGTGTGTGTGTGTGTGTGTGTGTGTGTGTGTGTGTGTGTGTGTGTGTGTGTGTGTGTTTGAGTGTGTGTGTGCCACCATAATCACTATCACTCCTACACTATCATCACTACCACCATCATCACTGCCGCTATCATTATCACCTTCATCACTACTACCAACAGCACTACCATCATCATCACTGTCAACAACACTACCACCATCACTGCCATCAGCACTTCCACCATTATCACTGCCATCAGCACTACCACTATCATTACTACTACTATCACCATGCTACCATTATTATCACAATCCACACCATTATCAGAAATACTACCACCATCAATGACACCATCACTACCATCAAAATCACTGTGGTATGCTAAGAATAAGTTTAATTTTATTCGCCGTATGTTACACACTCACATAGGCATGCTTTCCGACCAGCGAACTAGGTGCTAAGAGTGTAAAGAGCAGGGGCCCCCATCGTTATGCTAATACCTTGGTTTCAAGACTGGTCGCTACGGTTCTCACCATGTATGGTGCTTGCACATACCTTATTGTACTTAGCTGTATATATTGTGCAAAAGGCTGTATGTAATGTATCTACTTGATTACTATTTCCTTAAGGAAACACAAATATTTACTCTCTGCTGCATTTTTCCTCTTTCCTAAATGGTTATCGTGGTACAGCCAGGTGTGCAGGCCAGTAGGCTACACCTGTTTTCATAATAATCACTTTCACCACCATCACTGACACCACTACCACCATCACTGCAACTATCATCATCGCTACCACCACCATCACTACAACCATCACCATCGGTACCACCACCATCACTCTAACCATCATCATCGCTACCATCACCATCACTATAACCATCATCATCGCTACCATCACCATCACTACAATCATCATCATCGCTACCACCACCATCACTACAACCATCACCATCGGTACCACCACCATCACTCTAACCATCATCATCGCTACCATCACCATCACTATAACCATCATCATCGCTATCATCACCATCACTACAATCATCATCATCGCTACCATCACCATCACTACAACCATCATCATGAACATCAAAATGGTATACAATACCGACAGGTTGGTAGGTAAGAAACATAGGCAACAGTTAGGCAACTTTATTCCGAAACGTTTCGCCTACACAGTAGGCTTCTTCAGTCGAATACAGAAAGTAGGCAGGAACAGTAGAGATGTGAAGACGATGTAATCAGTCCATCACCCTTGAAGTCGTAGAATTTGAGGTTGTCAGTCCCTCAGCCTGGAGAAGTTCAGTTCCATAGTCAGGAACTATCTGAACTATGGAACTGAACTTCTCCAGGCTGAGGGACTGACAACCTCAAATTCTACGGCTTCAAGGGTGATGGACTGATTACATCGCCTTCACATCTCATCTGTTCCTGCCTACTTTCTGTATTCGACTGAAGAAGCCTACTGTGTAGGCGAAACGTTTCGGAGTAAAGTTGCCTAACTGTTGCCTATGTGTCTTACCTACCAACCATCATCATCGCTACCATCACCATCACTACAACCATCATCATCGCTACCATCACCATCACTACAACCATCATCATCGCTACCACCACCATCACTATAACCATCATCATCGCTACCACCACCATCACTACAACCATCATCATCGCTACCATCACCATCACTACAACCATCATCATCGCTACCATCACCATCACTACAACCATCATCATCGCTACCACCACCATCACTATAACCATCATCATCGCTACCACCACCATCACTACAACCATCATCATCGCTACCATCACCATCACTACAACCATCATCATCGCTACCATCACCATCACTACAACCATCATCATCGCTACCATCACCATCACTACAACCATCATCATCGCTACCATCACCATCACTACAACCATCATCATCGCTACCACCACCATCACTATAACCATCATCATCGCTACCACCACCATCACTACAACCATCATCATCGCTACCATCACCATCACTACAACCATCATCATCGCTACCACCACCATCACTACAACCATCATCATCGCTACCACCGCCATCACTATAACCATCATCATCGCTACCATCACCATCACTACAACCATCATCATCGCTACCACCGCCATCACTACAACCATCATCATCGCTACCACTGCCATCACTACAACCATCATCATCGCTACCACTGCCATCACTATAACCATCATCATCGCTACCTTCACCATCACTACAACCATCATCATCGCTACCACCGCCATCACTACAACCATCATCATCGCTACCACTGCCATCACTATAACCATCATCATCGCTACCATCACCATCACTACAACCGTCATCATCGCTACCACCGCCATCACTATAACCATCATCATCGCTACCATCACCATCACTACAACCATCATCATCGCTACCACCACCATCATTACAACCATCATCATCGCTACCACCGCCATCACTATAACCATCATCATCGCTACCATCACCATCACTACAACCGTCATCATCGCTACCATCACCATCACTACAACCATCATCATCGCTACCACCGCCATCACTATAACCATCATCATCGCTACCATCACAATCACTACAACCGTCATCATCGCTACCACCGCCATCACTATAACCATCATCATCGCTACCATCACAATCACTACAACCGTCATCATCGCTACCACCGCCATCACTATAACCATCATCATCGCTACCATCACCATCACTACAACCATCATCATCGCTACCACCACCATCATTACAACCATCATCATCGCTACCACCGCCATCACTATAACCATCATCATCGCTACCATCACCATCACTACAACCGTCATCATCGCTACCATCACCATCACTACAACCATCATCATCGCTACCACCGCCATCACTATAACCATCATCATCGCTACCATCACAATCACTACAACCGTCATCATCGCTACCACCGCCATCACTATAACCATCATCATCGCTACCATCACAATCACTACAACCGTCATCATCGCTACCACCGCCATCACTATAACCGTCATCATCGCTACCATCACAATCACTACAACCATCATCATCGCTACCATCACCATCACTACAACCATCATCATCGCTACCATCACCATCACTACAACCATCATCATCGCTACCATCACCATCACTACAACCATCATCATCGCTACCACCACCATCACTATAACCATCATCATCGCTACCACCACCATCACTACAACCATCATCATCGCTACCATCACCATCACTACAACCATCATCATCGCTACCATCACCATCACTACAACCATCATCATCGCTACCATCACCATCACTACAACCATCATCATCGCTACCATCACCATCACTACAACCATCATCATCGCTACCACCACCATCACTATAACCATCATCATCGCTACCACCACCATCACTACAACCATCATCATCGCTACCATCACCATCACTACAACCATCATCATCGCTACCACCACCATCACTACAACCATCATCATCGCTACCACCGCCATCACTATAACCATCATCATAGCTACCATCACCATCACTACAACCATCATCATCGCTACCACCACCATCATTACAACCATCATCATCGCTACCACCGCCATCACTATAACCATCATCATCGCTACCACCACCATCACTATAACCATCATCATCGCTACCACTGCCATCACTATAACCATCATCATCGCTACCATCACCATCACTACAACCGTCATCATCGCTACCACCGCCATCACTATAACCATCATCATCGCTACCATCACCATCACTACAACCATCATCATCGCTACCACCGCCATCACTATAACCATCATCATCGCTACCATCACCATCACTACAACCGTCATCATCGCTACCACCGCCATCACTATAACCCTCATCATCGCTACCATCATCATCACTACAGCCATCATCATTGCTATCACCACCATCACTAGAACCATCATCATCGCTACCATCACCATCACTACAATCATCATCATCGCTACCATCACCATCACTATAACCATCATCATCGCTACCATCACCATCACTATAACCATCATCGCTACCACCACCATCATTAGAACCCTCATCATCGCTACCACCGCCATCACTATAACCATTATCATTGCTACCATCACCATCACTATAACCATCATCATCGCTACCATCACCATCACTATAACCATCATCGCTACCACCACCATCATTACAACCCTCATCATCGCTACCACCACCATCACTACAACCATCATCATCGCTACCATCACCATCACTACAACCATCATCATCGCTACCATCACCATCACTACAACCATCATCATCGCTACCATCACCATCACTACAACCATCATCATCGCTACCACCACCATCACTATAACCATCATCATCGCTACCACCACCATCACTACAACCATCATCATCGCTACCATCACCATCACTACAACCATCATCATCGCTACCACCACCATCACTACTACCATCATCATCGCTACCACCGCCATCACTATAACCATCATCGCTACCATCACCATCACTACAACCATCATCATCGCTACCACCGCCATCACTACAACCATCATCATCGCTACCACTGCCATCACTACAACCATCATCATCGCTACCACTGCCATCACTATAACCATCATCATCGCTACCTTCACCATCACTACAACCATCATCATCGCTACCACCGCCATCACTACAACCATCATCATCGCTACCACTGCCATCACTATAACCATCATCATCGCTACCATCACCATCACTACAACCGTCATCATCGCTACCACCGCCATCACTATAACCATCATCATCGCTACCATCACCATCACTACAACCATCATCATCGCTACCACCACCATCATTACAACCATCATCATCGCTACCACCGCCATCACTATAACCATCATCATCGCTACCATCACCATCACTACAACCGTCATCATCGCTACCATCACCATCACTACAACCATCATCATCGCTACCACCGCCATCACTATAACCATCATCATCGCTACCATCACAATCACTACAACCGTCATCATCGCTACCACCGCCATCACTATAACCATCATCATCGCTACCATCACAATCACTACAACCGTCATCATCGCTACCACCGCCATCACTATAACCATCATCATCGCTACCATCACCATCACTACAACCATCATCATCGCTACCACCACCATCATTACAACCATCATCATCGCTACCACCGCCATCACTATAACCATCATCATCGCTACCATCACCATCACTACAACCGTCATCATCGCTACCATCACCATCACTACAACCATCATCATCGCTACCACCGCCATCACTATAACCATCATCATCGCTACCATCACAATCACTACAACCGTCATCATCGCTACCACCGCCATCACTATAACCATCATCATCGCTACCATCACAATCACTACAACCGTCATCATCGCTACCACCGCCATCACTATAACCGTCATCATCGCTACCATCACAATCACTACAACCATCATCATCGCTACCATCACCATCACTACAACCATCATCATCGCTACCATCACCATCACTACAACCATCATCATCGCTACCATCACCATCACTACAACCATCATCATCGCTACCACCACCATCACTATAACCATCATCATCGCTACCACCACCATCACTACAACCATCATCATCGCTACCATCACCATCACTACAACCATCATCATCGCTACCATCACCATCACTACAACCATCATCATCGCTACCATCACCATCACTACAACCATCATCATCGCTACCATCACCATCACTACAACCATCATCATCGCTACCACCACCATCACTATAACCATCATCATCGCTACCACCACCATCACTACAACCATCATCATCGCTACCATCACCATCACTACAACCATCATCATCGCTACCACCACCATCACTACAACCATCATCATCGCTACCACCGCCATCACTATAACCATCATCATCGCTACCATCACCATCACTACAACCATCATCATCGCTACCACCACCATCATTACAACCATCATCATCGCTACCACCGCCATCACTATAACCATCATCATCGCTACCACCACCATCACTATAACCATCATCATCGCTACCACTGCCATCACTATAACCATCATCATCGCTACCATCACCATCACTACAACCGTCATCATCGCTACCACCGCCATCACTATAACCATCATCATCGCTACCATCACCATCACTACAACCATCATCATCGCTACCACCGCCATCACTATAACCATCATCATCGCTACCATCACCATCACTACAACCGTCATCATCGCTACCACCGCCATCACTATAACCCTCATCATCGCTACCATCATCATCACTACAGCCATCATCATTGCTATCACCACCATCACTAGAACCATCATCATCGCTACCATCACCATCACTACAATCATCATCATCGCTACCATCACCATCACTATAACCATCATCATCGCTACCATCACCATCACTATAACCATCATCGCTACCACCACCATCATTACAACCCTCATCATCGCTACCACCGCCATCACTATAACCATTATCATTGCTACCATCACCATCACTATAACCATCATCATCGCTACCATCACCATCACTATAACCATCATCATCGCTACCACCACCATCATTACAACCCTCATCATCGCTACCACCGCCATCACTATAACCATCATCATCGCTACCATCACCATCATTACAACCCTCATCATCGCTACCACCACCATCATTACAACCATCAGCATCGCTACCACCGCCATCACTATAACCATCATCATCGCTACCACCACCATCACTATAACCATCATCATCGCTACCATCACCATCACTATAACCATCATCATCGCTACCATCACCATCACTATAACCATCATCGCTACCATCACCATCACTACAACCATCATCATCGGCACCACCACCATCTCTATTACCATCATCATTGCTACCACCACCACCACTATAACCATCATCATCGCTACCATCACCATCACTACAAGCCTCATCATCGCTACCATCACTACAACCATCATCATTGCTATCACCACCATCACTATAACCATCATCATCGCTACCATCACCATCATTACAACCATCATCATCGCTACCACCGCCATCACTATAACCATCATCATCGCTACCACCACCATCACTATAACCATCATCATCGCTACCATCACCATCACTATAACCATCATCATCGCTACCACCACCATCACTACAACCATCATCACGACCAATAAATATCAGTGCAATAAACATCAATATAATAAACATCATTACAATAAAACATCACAACACACACGAATAACGCATTACAAAGACTGTCTCGACCTGTCTATGACAGCGAGTTTATACCATAATCCAACACAACAAAATACAACACCACATAATACAGCACAACAAGACAAGCACCTAGACACAACATCTCAACATACAGGAGCTGCACCACGAAACACCACAACACCTGAATACCACTACATAAAAATAACACAACTACATAAAATCCCACAATACTTTAACATATAAGACCACCATTACACAACACCACACCTCAACGTTACACAAAACATGTTTACACAGTACTACACATAACTACTTATTACCAATAAATAACACAATTACATAGTACCACTACATAACATTATTACATAGTACCACTACATAACATTATTACATAGTACCACTACACAGCAATGTTGCATAGTTCCACTACATAAGATTATTACATGAAACCACTACATAAGAAAATTACATAGTTCCACTATATAACTATATTACATAGTACCACTATGTAACAATATTACATAGTACCATTATTTAACAATATTACATAACATTACACAGTACCACTACATAACATTACATAGTACCCTTACATAACAATGATACATAGTACCTCTACATAACACCATAACACACTACGTAACACAGCAACACACTACACAGTGCCATGAAACACAAGGCACTTTTTACTTTAAAATTCATTAAAAAAATAATATCATATCTAGCCTTCGTTTTCGAATAATTATGAAACCATTACGAATCATTCTGGAAAACGTAGACAAACCTCAAACTCACTATATTACAGCATTTTCGTGTATATTAACCTACTTAAGGCGGTTTGTTCAATATAAAACTGTTTCTCTTCTCTTTGAGACTTTGAAATATATCTCATGGAATCACAGAAATACGATACTGGGAAGACGAAAGGCAAAATGTCTATAAATACGGATAACGAAGTTAAACTTCCAACGCTAGGTGCGGGAAAGTATTACTTATTTAACGAGCCTGAGAAACAAGGCTTTTGGCACAGATTCAAAAGGTTTTTCAAACAATCGAAAGAGCGGAAGCCTTTCTTCTGCGTCCTCGTCCCCGCTGTCACTGTTCGGTTGCAAGGTAACAGCGGAACAAATCTTCCTGCTACCTCAAACTGTGGAAGTCATTGCTCCGTCCACATTTTCACCACATGTTCCATTGGCACCTCCTTCAGCTCAACTTGAGAGGCCTCACATGAGGTAAATATGGAATATATGAATCGTCCAAAAAAGAAGGGGGCTCAACGTTTATTAGTGATCTTTTTCTTGATTCGCCAGTACTCTCCCAGACCGGGTCTTTTCCAGATGAAGTACGTGGTGTGTGTGTGTGTGTGTGTGTGTGTGTGTGTGTGTGTGTGTGTGTGTGTGTGTATGTATGTGTGTGTGTGCGTGTGTGTGTGTGTGTGATGTGTGTGTGTGTGTGTGTGTGTGTGTGTGTGTGTGCGATGTGTGTGTGTGTGTGTGTATGCAATTTACCAGACGACGTGTTGCTCTGATTAGTCCTATTTAGAAAGATAAATAATTTAAGTAAAGCCTCGTTCTATTAAATGTGTCTGATATTCCTAATATTCGGTGTTTCCAATAAGCGCTCCAAAATGACTATTTCTACATCCATAACACTAATATCATTTACTTGTATTGACACCATGGTGATATAATCATTCAATGATTATTGGATACGCGCTAAATAATGTCTTAGAAAATACAGGGGCGTGAAAACACTCTTGGAGAGCTGAGTAATAATCCAGGACATGATCACCTCCTGCAGGCTTGGAGAACCGTGATTGAGAAGGATTCTAGGCAATCCTAACAGTCGGCCATGTAAACACTAGAACACAGGCTGCGTATACAAAGTGACAGGGATAGGATACAAGTTATGGAACAGCTACAATGGCTAAGTTAAAACAGACACCATATAGGGAGCAGCAGACTCAAGAGTTCCGTCACAGACATGGTGAAAAGAAACAGTACGAGGCCTCTCAATCCCTTGTGGAACGTCAACCCAGAGACAGAAAAGCAGCTTAATCCAATGGGTACAGTTACATAGGAAGTCCCTCTCGGGGTTAGCAGTCAGGGTATCGAGCTGCCAACATTCACTTCTCTGGTTGACCCCCCAAAGTTTAACATTAGAAATAATAATAATAATGATAACAATAATAACTTTAATTACAATAACAGTAATAACAGCCCCGATGTTCCTCCTGTCCAGAGAAATGTTACTCCTGTAAGCTCTAGCAATGATAAAAAGAGAAAAATTTGTGATTTATAACCTGAGAGAACAGGAACTCTTAAAACGAGTACGTCCCTCTTACCCTATCCTGGCTCCTTTCTTATGAACGAAACTGACTCGCAAGGTATACTGCATTTCGCTCTGTCCTGGCAAGATATCAAATAGTTAATGAAAAATTATAAGTACGTCTTACTAGACACAAAGTCCTAACCCATAGCTTAGAAACAGTTTATCAAGGATGACACACAGGAAATATTTTCAAATACAAATTAACTAATGCAAAAGTTTTACTACGCTCATTGGTATGTCACTATCAACACGCTGGCAACGCCCACCTGGGTGTTCCACCGAATGTTCTGGGCATTTTGCATTACAGCCGGAGTTCAAATGTCAAAAATTGATCTGACAATGATAACAAAAATCTTGAAAATAATTAACCCAGAAGTGAAAGAACAGTTCGTAAATGAGGAACCAGTCCGACGAAGCTATTACACCGGGTGCGCCTGTTATACGGACTCTCCCCTTTACCCGTTCTGGAAATAACATATCATGTTCATTGACCATTCAGAGGAAAGTAGACCCTCTACCAAAATTTAAGAAATGATCAATAAGTTAAACCTAGAAGAGGTTAAGCGACAGGAGGCCCCATCATACTCTCACTTCTACCGCCTGCGGCATAGACTTGCATGGATGTAAAAGTGGTAGAATAAACGCAAGATTATACCTATCCCTCATGTTATACCTAAGTCTTTCTTTTACAAAAACTACGTAAAATTTCACACGGAAACGCGAAAAGGCTCACAAGACTGCATGAATGCCATATAATTCGGCAAAGTCATTCACAGGCATTGCAAAAATATTAAGACCGTGAGGCCTGTGGCAAGAATTTAGCCAGAAGGACGGAAAGGTAAGCAAGAATACTGCTATAAGTTCCCAAGTCCCCAAGATAATCACGACACATAAATGCTGTTTCTAAGGTAGACAATGAAATATGGAAGAGGTATAGGCTGCTTCAAAAAACGATATCAGTGATTTTCTTCCCTGTGGAAGGAGGCTCGAGCTTCCACCATGAGTTGCGCTAAATGAGTCATATGGGTTTAGCGCTTAATATGAATGTGTAATTATATTATCTTATTTACTAATTAATTTGTTTCACATGTGTTCATTTTTATACTTGGTTGAGTGTTTTTAGGTCCTTAAATGCACTTAAGTTACCTCAAAACTATCAACATAAAATTAGATTCACTAGTGAGTTTAGTTTACTGTTATTCATCACATCCTTCCAAGGTTATATTGCTTAACTTTAAACTTTTCTGATGGTTAGCTTTATCGTATATCAAATAACCTGCAATGTTTTGTACGTTGTACATAGCTCTTCACAGATGATAACTATTACGTAGGGCATTGCAGAAAATAAGTGTATAAGAAACGCTCCATTAATTATGTCAGTGGCGGGATTTGTTCTGAAAACGGACGCTTATTAGTCCTAAAGAGCAGCCAGGACAGGACAGGAGAGGAGAGCTGTGTCAGTACCGGAAGAGCGGTGGCTGGAGCAAGGCGTCATAAGACGTCATGGTTTGGTGTTTGTGCGAACACGGGGAGTGGTATTTTGGATACGTTTTTGTCATAGGTTGTTTAATAATTTTGTATGTGCTTTCCTGATTTTACCTGTAAGGCCCTAGTGTGCAGGGGCCTGTGTACCGGAGAGTACAGACAACAATGTGTTGCCGGCAGGTTAAGGGAGGGAGGAGTATTTTAAGGGGACCGAGAGAGAGACGGTAGAATGTTTTGAGGTGACGGAGGAGGAAGGAAAAGAGTTTCACGGTAAGGAAGGGAGACGTGTTTACAGGTGACAGATTGGAGGGAGAGGGGGACTTATAGTGTAGGTACTGTGGGAGGAAAGAGAACAGGAGGAATGGTGAGGTAGGGCAAGGTTTGTAACTGTTATAAAGTTGAGTGTAGCCAGATTAAAATACATGCCACACGGTGTTGGTCTAGCCAGGCAGCAAGTGCTTAAGCTTAAAATGCTCGCTAAATGATTGCCATTCTCAGTTTACGACTTCGCTCTTATAGCATTCTTAAAGAGGCAGGGAGAGAGAGAGAGAGAGAGAGAGAGAGAGAGAGAGAGAGAGAGAGAGAGAGAGAGAGAGAGAGAGAGAGAGAGAGAGAGGGGAAAGGGAGACTGGAAAAGAGGAAAGGAAAAATGGGAGACGAGACAAAAGAGCAGAGAGAGACGGGAGAGGAAAAATAAAGGAGAGGAAAAAGAATAGAAAAGGAAAGGGAAACAGTAGAGCAGAAATGAAGACGGAAGAGGATAGGAAGAGAAGAGGGAAAATTAAATTAGATTTTAGAATTTGCCACGTAAGCAGTAAATTCTAAAATCTAATCTCTTGTGCACCTCATAGCCATCTTGTGGAGGACAGCGCAATCATATGTGGATACACAAAACGATTAGGAACTAGGCTCCAAGAGGACTACTTTCTAATCTGAGCATATACCTACAATTTATTTTTCACAGGTTGCAAGCAAATTTAAGATACTTGCTGAAGATGTCTGGTATCTTATTTTCATTAACAAGATATACCTTGGAAATAAATCACAGAACGGGTGGCAGGAGAGTCTTGAAACTCACAGGCCAGTTTGTTAACCACTCGGCCAGCTGGGTGTAATAAGATTCATTTAACTAGGTATATTTCTATACATCATAGGGAGGTTAGCATGAGCCACCACTGTGACTACAAATGGAGGTTTTAACAGGCGAATCCACCATCAGATTGACTCTGACGAACTTTAGTCGCCATCATGTCATTAAGATTTCGTGAGTTACGATGCTTTGACATATTATATAGGTTATTATACTGTACTGTCTATCTCTGTTCGTTATGCTAATACCTTGGTTACAAGACTGGTCGCTACGGTTCTCACCATGTATGTTGCTTGCACATGCCTTATTGTACTTAGCTGTATATATTGTGCAAAGGCTGCATGTAATGTATCTACTTGATTACTATTTCCTTAAGGAAACACAAATATTTACTCTCTGCTGCATTTTTCCTCGTTCCTAAATGGTTATCGTGGTACAGCCAGGTGTGCAGGCCAGTAGACTACACCTGTTTTCATAATAATCACTTTCACCACCATCACTGACACCACTACCACCATCACTGCAACTATCATCATCGCTACCACCACCATCACTACAACCATCATCATCGCTACCATCTCCATCACTACAACCATCATCATTGCTATCACCACCATCACTACAACCATCATCATCGCTACCATCTCCATCACTACAACCATCATCATTGCTATCACCACCATCACTATAACCATCATCATCGCTACCATCACCATCACTACAACCCTCATCATCGCTACCATCACCATCACTACAACCATCATCATTGCTATCACCACCATCACTATAACCATCATCATCGCTACCATCACCATCATTACAACCCTCATCATCGCTACCACCGCCATCACTATAACCATCATCATCGCTACCACCACCATCACTATAACCATCATCATCGCTACCATCACCATCACTATAACCATCATCATCGCTACCATCACCATCACTATAACCATCATCATCGCTACCATCACCATCACTACAACCATCATCATTGCTATCACCACCATCACTATAACCATCATCATCGCTACCATCACCATCATTACAACCCTCATCATCGCTACCACCGCCATCACTATAACCATCATCATCGCTACCACCACCATCACTATAACCATCAACATCGCTACCATCACCATCACTACAACTATCATCATCGTTACCACCACCATCACTACAACCATCATCACGACCAATAAATATCAGTGCAATAAACATCAATATAATAAACATCATTACAATAAAACATCACAACACACACGAATAACGCATTACAAAGACTGTCTCGACCTGTCTATGACAGCGAGTTTATACCATAATCCAACACAACAAAATACAACACCACATAATACAGCACAACAAGACAAGCACCTAGACACAACATCTCATCTCAACATACAGGAGCTGCACTACGAAACACCACAACACCTGATTTTAAAAACACTAAGCTTCTTTCTCATATTAAAGACCATGATAGTTTTAGGACAGTCAAAAATAATCTGAGGACTTCGTTTGCGTGAGCTTCAAGGGCTGTAGAGCATTCCCTTTAATTAACATCAGCTTAGGCGCAATGTAATCAATTAAGGATCTTAAATAGACTATGTACATCATTCTCACAATTCTGATATTAGCACCATAGGGTTATAACCTGCAACAGCTCTGAGAGCAATCGAACTCAAAGAGCAGTGGTAAACAGTTAAATCGGAAGCTGCCATAGTGAAAGGCTCTATTCCATAAGGCACCTTACTCGCCACCATCCTGTTCCTCATCCTCATATCAGACATAGACAAAGATGTAATCCACAATACGGTGTCATCCTTTGCAGACGATACTAAGATCTGCATGAGACTGTCATCTAATGAGAACACTGTTAACCTTCAAAAAGATATAAACCAAGATTTCCAATGGGCAACGGAAAGCAATATGATGTTCATGAAGACAAATCCCAACTACTCCGTTGTGGAAAACTGAAGTAGATTATAATTAGAACAGAGTATATTATAAACTCTGATCATTCAATAGAGCGAAAAAATAATGTGAAGAACCTCGGAGTGTTAATGTCTGAGGATCTCAGTTTCAAGGATCACAACAGTGCCACGATCACAACTGCAAAGAAAATAATAGGATGGATAATGAGAATATTCAAAACAAGAGATGACAAGTCAATGATGATCCTTATCAAATCACTTGTTCTTTCTAGGCTGAAATATTGTTGTACATTAACATCTCCGTTCAAAGCAGGTGAAATTGCAAATCCTAAAAGGAATGGTACCGAAATCACTCCCTACGAAAGTAAAAGACTGGGCAGGCAGTGCAAAATACCCCCAATGATAAATACAGGCGCCACTGGTACACTAGGAGAAAACACAGTAAATGTCCAGGGCCCAAGACTGTTCAACAGCCTCCCACCATGCATAAGGTGAATTACCAATAGGCCCCTGGCTGCTTTCAAGAGGGAGCTACACGTTGGACTACTTGCGGCCAGCAGTAACAGCCTGGTTGACCAGGCCCTAATCCCCCTGGAAGCCTGGTCGTGGACCAGGTCGCGGGGGCGTTGATCCCTGGAATACCATCCATGTAGACCTGCCCTCCAGGCAGGTAATACTCGCAGAACATGTGTGGGTGACCCGCTTGCGGACGATCCTGTATGTGTGTATGGTTGACCGGTTGTAGACGACCTGCTAGCGTCCGGAGTCTTTGCATTGCGTTATAAAAAAAATGATTACTCCCTCGGGATGAACAAGGCCATCCGCTGCTTGATGGGGTAGTAAAGAGTAACCTTATCAAAGCATCTCACTGCCGCCCGGGATGCCCACCAGATAAAGTGTCAAGATTATTCATTCCTTCAACTCCTCTACAACTTGAAAAGAGGAAGTCTGGAGAAAGCCACTATGTGCAATGCAAACCTTTATTTACAGACTATTGTTCACTCTAAGTAAAGCTTTATCAAGTCGTTGGTATTGCCTTGATGAAGCTCTGTCTATTCAGAGTGAAACGCATTTTGTTTTTTTATCCTATTTCTCTGGAAGTCTTACCATCCAGCAAGAGCAGACCTGTCTGCTTCGTTCCGCTCTGTTATTACCGCACACGTACGTCTGTCACATTAACCCGGCTAAGTATAATATTACTCAGTCTCGTAATTTTGGGTCATGACGTCGGAAGCTGGAGAGTGATGTACCGAGTGTGGCCTCATGAGAGCCTCAACACTCCAGCAAAACTCTTGACCAAGTTTTGAAGGTGTGTTCTGAATTTTCTTCGACGTTGTTTGTCTACCTGGAATTTTGTTTGCAGTTCATCATGGCTAATTTAATGTATGAATTTCGTAACATCATAAAATTAATTTTCGATTCTTCCGTCTCTCATTTAAAACATAAATTATCATAATTTTTAATTATTTCTTTCTGTGAACTGCCTCTCACAGTGCAGCCTGGTCTCGCAACACGAGTGATAATCGTGTAGATCTCAACGTTTCATGGCTTGATCGGCCACTTCGTTACCAAACACTTCGTGGACGTCATTTTCGTAATTTGTTTATTCGAGGCTATAAATGTGTTGTCAAAGGTTTATGCAACGTATCTGCTATGATGGCTGTTGTTTATTAACCCACTCCTTTCCACTACTCTCCTGATAATCTTTTTCCCTCACTACATACTGTGCATGTAGTTGACGTTCGCATTTAATTTAATGCTACATGACCTAATACTAGCCTAAACTGACTTAACTTAATTCAAATCAAATAAATAGTATTCATAAGTTGACTGAAACATTGAGAAGTTGATATAAGGTACCGCTTAAGAAAATTAAAGTTGAAAAAAAATGAGGACACATTACATAATGACCATAGTCCTAGCTTGATGGCTACACATTAAGTGGAAACAGCAAAGCATATTTAGAATAATGTCTATCTGTAGTATAGTGGCTGCTCATCCTGGCCTTCTGCCAGCCTTTTGAAGACCCCGCTTCACTCTTCGTGCAAAGTATCAGAACTATTCTAAAATATTAGTGCGCGTTCAGCAAGCTTCCTTGATATATCATCTTCCTTGTTAAAGAGAGAGATAAGACTTATGTAATGGCACTAGAGAGACTCGTAAAGATTAGCTCATCACTGAGTTGATTACTCCAAGGGAAGGGCCAAGTGATGAGCAGTTTTGATGTTAGAGACATGAATGAGCGCTTGTATTAAACTCTCTTGGTATATATATATATATATATATATATATATATATATATATATATATATATATATATATATATATATATATATATATATATATATATATATATGTCGTGCCGAATAGGTAGAACTTGCGATCTTGGCTTAAATAGCAACGCTCATCTTGCCATATAGGACAAATGAAAATTTGTGTATGCAATAATTTAGCCAAAATCATTCTGAACCTAACGAAAAAAATATATTTCACTGGGTTTGTATAGTAAAAAATTATTATAAACAAATCTAAAATATATTTAGTTGGGTTGGGCTAAAATAAATTGTTCTTGCTATAATAAGGTTAGGTAAGTTTTCTAAGATTTTTTGGTGCAAAATTAAATTTTTTTACATTAACATTAATGAAAAAATATGTCTTTAAACGTATAAGAGAAAATTTCAGAAAGGACTTAATTTTAAATGAGTTCTTGCTAATTGACCAGTTTTACATATTCGGCACGACATATATATATATACATATATATTATATATATATATATATATATATATATATATATATATATATATATATATATATATACACAAATATATATATATAGACAGATATATATATATAGACACATTTATATATAGATATATATATATATATATATATATATATATATATATATATATCGTAGGGGCTCTTAAAAGGAGATATCGAGGGTTGAAGGTAGACACACTTGTTGGATGGTAACGATATATTGTCAGACTGTGGTAATGGGAGATGGAGCCCACAGCCTGCCTTGTCCTGCCTATGTCTACACGCCGACTGAAAGGGAGGCAGAGGTACGAACGTACACAAGCGCATCCCGTGACGTCACACAAACAGTCACAGGCCTAAAAGGGATCTTCTATATAAACACGTGGATGGTACTATGATATGCTACACAACACATATAAGGGGAACAGCAACTATGCTCACATATGTATATATATATATATATATATATATATATATATATATATATATATATATATATATATATATATATATATATATATATAATGTCGTGCCGAATAGGCAGAACTTGCGATCTTGGCAAAATAGCAACGCTCATCTTGCCACATAGGACAAGCAAAAATTTGTGTATGCAATAATTTCGCCAAAATCATTCTGAACCTAACGAAAAAAATATATTTCTCTGTATTTGTTTAGTATTAAATTACTGTAAACAAATCTAAAATATATTTAGTTGGGTTAGGCCAAAATAAATTGTTCTTGTTATAATAAGGTTAGGTAAGTTTTCTAAGATTCTTTTGGTGCAAAATTAAAAAAAAATTACATTAACATTAATGAAAAAAATATATTTTTCAACGTATAAAAGAAAATTTCAGAAAGGACTTAATTTTAAATGAGTTCTTGCTAATTGGCCAGTTTTACATATTCGGCACGACATATATATATATATATATATATATATATATATATATATATATATATATATATATATATATATATATATATATATATATATATATATATATATATATATATATATATATATATATATATATATATATATATATATATATATACATATATATATATATATATATATATATATATGTATATATATATACATATATATATCGTGCCTAATAGGTAAAACTGGCCAATTAGCAAGAACTCATTTAAAATTAAATCCTTTCTAAAATTATCTCTTATACGTTTAAAGATTTTTTTTTTCATTAACGTGAATGTAAAAATTTATAATTTTGCACCAAAAGAATCCTAGAAAACTTGCCTAACCTTATTATAACAATCATACACAAATTATCGCTTGTCTTATATGGCAAGATGAGCGCTGCTATATAAGCCAAAACCGCAAGTTTTGCATATTCGGCACGACAATAAGATCACGTAAGCAGGTGATATCGTTCCTTGATAACGTGAGAAGTCACGAAAGCGCTTTGAATTTCCCTATCCTTTCACAGTGGTTGTTTTGCATATATATATATATATATATATATATATATATATATATATATATATATATATATATATATATATATATATATATATATATATATATATGTATATATATATATATATATATATATATATATATATCGTGCCGAATAGGCAGAACTTGCTATCTTGGCTTAAATAGCAACGCTCATCTTCCCATATAGGACAAGCGATAATTTGTGTATGCAATAATTTCGCCAAAATCATTCTGAACATAACGAAAAAAATATATTCCACTGTGTTTGTTTAGTATTAAATTATTGTAAACAAATCAAAATATATTTAGTTGCGTTAGGTTAAATAATTTGCTCTTTTTATAATAAGGTTAGGTAAGTTTTCTAAGATTCCTTTGGTTCAAAATTAAAAAATTTTACATTAACATTAATGAAAAAAATATATCTTTAAACGTATAAGAGAAAATTTTAGAAAGGACTTAATTTTAAATGAGTTCTTGCTAATTGACCAGTTTTACATATTCGGCACGACATATATATATATATATATATATATATATATATATATATATATATATATATATATATATATATATCTGTGGAGACAGAGAACTTTGTCCTTGGAGGCAAAGAGGGGAATGTATGAGAGTATAGTTTTACCAACGCTCTTATATGGGTGTGAAGCATGGGTGATGAATGTTGCAGCGAGGAGAAGGCTGGAGGCAGTGGAGATGTCATGTCTGAGGGCAATGTGTGGTGTGAATATAATGCAGAGAATTCGTAGTTTGGAAGTTAGGAGGAGGTGCGGGATTACCAAAACTGTTGTCCAGAGGGCTGAGGAAGGGTTGTTGAGGTGGTTCGGACATGTAGAGAGAATGGAGCGAAACAGAATAACTTCAAGAGTGTATCAGTCTGTAGTGGAAGGAAGGCGGGGTAGGGGTCGGCCTAGGAAGGGTTGGAGAGAGGGGGTAAAGGAGGTTTTGTGTGCGAGGGGCTTGGACTTCCAGCAGGCATGCGTGAGCGTGTTTGATAGGAGTGAATGGAGACAAATGGTTTTTAATACTTGACGTGCTGTTGGAGTGTGAGCAATGTAACATTTATGAAGGGATTCAGGGAAACCGGCAGGCCGGACTTGAGTCCTGGAGATGGGAAGTACAGTGCCTGCACTCTGAAG
>NC_091303.1:16908187-16975687 GCF_038502225.1 Cherax quadricarinatus | reverse complement strand
CAGAAACAGCACTGGTCCTAGGACTGACCCCTGTGGGACCCCGCTGGTCACAGGTACCCATTTTGACATCTCGCCACGTACCATGACTCGCTGCTGTCTTCCTGACAAGTATTCCCAGATCCATTGTAGTGCCTTCCCTGTTATCCCTGCTTGGTCCTCCAGTTTTTGCACTAATCTCTTGTGTGGAACTGTGTCAAACGCCTTCTTGCAGTCCAAGAAAGTGCAATCCACCCACCCCTCTCTCTCTTGTCTTACTGCTGTCACCATGTCATAGAACTCCAGTAGGTTTGTGACACAAGATTTCCCATCCCTGAAACCATGTTGGCTGCTGTTGATGAGATCATTCCTTTCTAGGTGTTCTACCACTCTTCTCCTGATAATCTTCTCCATGACTTTGCATACTATACATGTCAGTGACACTGGTCTGTAGTTTAGTGCTTCATGTCTGTCTCCTTTTTTAAAGATTGGGACTACATTTGTTGTCTTCCATGCCTCAGGCAATCTCCCTGTTTCGAAAGATGTATTGAATATTGTTGCTAGAGGTACACATAGCGCCTCTGCTCTCTCTCTCAGGACCCATGGAGAGATGTTATCCGGCCCCATTGCCTTTGAAGCATCTAGCTCACTCAGAATTCTCTTCACTTCTTCCTCGGTTGTGTGTACTGTGTCCAGCACTTGGTGGTGTACCCCACCTCTCCGTCTTTCTGGAGCCCCCTCTGTCTCCTCTATGAACACTTCTTTGAATCTCTTGTTGAGTTCCTCACATACTTCACGGTCATTTCTTGTTGTCCCTCCTTCCTTCCTTCCTTAGTCTGATTACCTGGTCCTTGACTGTTGTTTTCCTCCTGATGTGCCTGTATAACAGCTTTGAGTCAGATTTGGCTTTCGCTGCTATGTCGTTTTCATATTGTCGTTGGGCCTCCCTCCTTATCTGTGCATATTCATTTCTTGCTCTATGACTGCTCTCCTTATTCTCCTGGGTCCTTTGCCCTCTATATTTCTTCCATTCCCTAGCACACTTGGTTTCTGCCTCCCTGCACCTTTGGGAGAACCATGGGCTCATCCTGGCTTTTTCATTATTCCTGTTACCCTTGGGTAAAAACCTCTCCTCAGCCTCCTTGCACATGGTAGTTACATATTCCATCATCTCATTAACTGGCTTCCATGCCAGTTCTCTGTCCCACTGAACCCCGTTCAGGAAGTTCCTCATACCCGTGTAGTCCCCTTTCTTGTAGTTTGGCTTCATTCGCCCTAGCCTTCCTGCTTCCCCTTCCACTTGTAGCTCTACTGTGTATTCAAAGCTTAAAACCACATGATCGCTGCCCCCAAGAGGTCTTTCGTATGTGTTGTCCTCAATATCTGCACTACTCAAGGTGAATACTAGGTCCAGCCTTGCTGGTTCATCCTCTCCTCTCTCTCTTGTAGTGTCCCTTACGTGTGTGTGTAATACGATCACAGTAAACAGGTGATATCACAATATACAGAACAACTATCATGAAAAAATACAAGAATTCCAAGCGCTTTTGTGATTTTCACATTATCATGAGTAACGACATCATTCAAGCCTCTCCATCTACGTCTCCAGTACTTCGGCACCACTTGTCCCAAAGTGTTTGGGCCACTTGCCTTGATTCCTCCTCTTCTCCTCCTTCCCATCCTTTTACAGTCACTTCCATCCTTCCTTATCCTTCTTTCTTCCCATCTCACGACAGCTCTCGTCGTCTTAATCCTAATCCTAATCCCATTATCATGGAATATATATTTTTATATATATATATATATATATATATATATATATATATATATATATATATATATATATATATATATATATATATATATGAGATCATTGACAAGAAAGGAAACTGACATTTTCCAATTTTCTCAGTTATATTTTTTCTCGTTGTCTGCCTCACATCGCAGCCTCCTCCCTCCTCCCTCTCCTCCTCTACCATGCCCATCACCAGTACACTCTCCACCAGACACTGCGTATTACTCTCTGGTCGATCTCGTTCAATCCATCCTCCTCACACGTCTACACCAGTTCTCCTCCTCAACCTTTGCCCTCTCTGCCTTCTTTTTGCACCCACTTCTCACTCAAGGTGCACCTTCCTCGCTCCATTAACCTCACACGTCATTATTCTTTTCCTCGGATTGTCTGATTCTTTATGCCTTTCCACACATATACGTGGAAGGAAATATTGCTTTTCTTTCAAAAGAATTCATAGTATTTGTAAAAAAATTAGAAGAAAAGTGTCATCAAACGGAATCTGAGTCTTTGAGTTTCACTATACGGCTGCTCACAAAGGCTAGTAAAGATTGTTCAGTAGTATTAACGAGCATAAATGAAGAGACCAAAGCAGATTGTATAATGAGTATTTTGTATTTCGGTCTCGCACTGCTACTGTTCTGAGGTCGAGGTCAATTTGTACTAATTTTATATTTTGTTCCCCCAAGTGTACAGAGTGCGGCATAACTCACCTTACCAAGAGTTTTGTTTTTTATTTGGCTGCGCTTAATTAGCAACATTTATTCCTCACATGGTGATTGTCCTAGGTTTTTGAGATGCAAGTATTTATGTTGCACTCTGTTTCTGTCTTTCACCTGCATATTAATATTGCCGTACTTATGAATTATATAGACAGCAGCTTCTGGCGTGAATTCATGTGCTTTACCTCTCAGCCTCCGTACATGGTTTAAAAGAAATTTTCACCATCCATCTGGGTGCAATTATCGTCTCAGCTGTCACTGTTCCTTATCTCCCACTGTCTTTCCTAAAGCATACATACGAGAGCGTTGGTAAACGAGGTTTTAAAGCCTCTCGACTACGTGAGGGTTATTATAACTGCATGTCACCTAAGCACCACAAGTCAGGAATAGCTATTTTAGTAAACATTCAACGCATATACATAAACACACACCTATCAGAGTGTATACATCCTTATCTAGAGGGATATGTTTATACATCTTCCTCAGTGGTGACTTTGGCTTCCACAGTGGTGAGAGTGTTGGTGAGCCTCTTTGGCTTCTTCACTGGTGAGTGTCTCTTATTCCAGTGGTAGTGAGTGTAATAATACATATGAAACAGTATAAATTTCTCCAAAACAATTCATTCTCTCAAATATTCTGCGGACGAAAAGTAAGAAGTCCCAAACAAGCACTCAGCCGGGGGAAATAAGTCCTGAATATTACTAACAGATCCATCCCTTTCCTTACTCTTAAACATGCAGGACACGTGTTGCTTCCTGTAACTCACGTGTTGTTCCCTGTAACCCACTTGTTGTTCCCTGTAACCCTCGTGTGGCTACCGGTACACATTCGTGTGGTTCCCTCCACAACAGGAGAGAACGGACGCTTAATAATCGAATAACTTACAGCGGCCGATAATACAATTATCGGGAAGCCGGAAACTGAAGATCGTCGCTGGGGTAATGAAAGATGAATGACCGCAGATCCTGCCCTTCCTGGGGGACCAAGACCGTATGGTAGAAAGGGAGCAAGGAAAAGAATGAAAGAAGGAAGGAAAGACGGTCGGAGAGAAGCAGGGACGGAAGGAGATATTAAAGGACGTAGGGAAGGAGGGATGGGTAGAAGCAGGGACTGAAGGAGATAGGAAAGGATGTAGGGAAAGGAAGGAGCGGAGGAAAGAAACAAGGATGGATGAAAACTGTTGGTTTTCCTGTTCTTGTGGTTGTTGCTGTTGCTAGTATTGTTGCTTGTGTTGTCATTGGTATTGTTGTGATCAGGGGGAGCGCTAAACCCATAGAAAATGCTACAATTTCTTTGATCAAAAATCCCATCAAAAGCTTCAATGCAACCATCATAAAGAGTTTATAATGAGCTGAGAGAAACGTTAATACCTCTACTTACTTCACCAGAGAGAGAGAGAGAGAGAGAGAGAGAGAGAGAGAGAGAGAGAGAGAGAGAGAGAGAGAGAGAAAGGGAGAGGGAGAGGTAAGGGGAAAGCCAAAGCAAGAACAAGTAAGCTACCAATATCCTAGCACACTTCCAGTTTCTTCTTCTTCTTCCCCTTCTTCTTCTTCTTCATTTATCCATCAAAATAACTCACCGCCTATCATCTAGATAAGTCACTCCCTGCTATCAATACACCTCAATCCCTGCAATTAAGGTAACTCACCCCTATCGTCAAGATAACTCACTTCCTGTCATCAAAATTTCCCTGCGCTAAGAGAACTCGCTCCTTGTCATGAAAATAACTCATCAATCCCCATCAAGATAACACACCCCTGCCATGAAGATAACCCTGTCATCAAGATAGCTCTCATTCTGTTATCAGGCTAACGCAACCACTGCTACTTGGCTAATTCGCCCCCAAACGGCGAATCACCTAACTTCTTCCCCTGTCGGTTGCCAGTTGCCTGTCTCCCTGCCACTTCCTGGCTGGCTTCCTGAGACATTGACCTGAATCATACCCTGCCATCGACCTGACTCACCCCCTGACACCGACTTGACTCACCCCCTGCCTTCGACTTGACTCACCTCTGCCATCGACCTGAATCACCCCTTGTCACCGACCTGACTCACCCCTTGCCACCAGCCTGACTCATTTCCTACTACTGACCTGGCTTGCTTCTCTGACAGCGGAACATTAACGCAGGAAATTTCTTATTGAGTGAGAAGGCTTTCCACACCAACACCACCACCACCACCACCACCACCACCTTCACCATCACCACCACCACCACCACCACCACCACTTCCACCATCACCACCACCACCACCTCCACCACCACCACCATCACCACCACCACCACCTCCACCACCACCCCCACCACCACCACCAACACCACCTTCACCATCACCACCACCACCAACACCACCTTCACCATCACCACCACCACCACCACCACTTCCACCATCACCACCACCACCACCACCTCCACCACCACCATCACCACCACCTCCACCACCACCATCACCACCACCACCACCACCACCACCACCACCACCACCACCACCATCACCTCCCCCGCCATCACCACCACCACCACCTCAACCACCACCACCACCATCACCATCACCACCACCACCACCACCCCCACCTTCAGCACTCACCATCCACTACCAACCACCCACCACCACCACTACTACCATCACTACCGCTACCCACCATCACTAAAACCACCACCACCACTCTCCACCCACCACCCACCACAACCACTACCACCACCACTACCGCCACCACCGCCGCCGACGCCAGGTTTTGGCAAGGGGCGTGGGATTAAAAGACAAAAATGTAGCACAAAGTGGGAGTTGTTACACTTACTTTTTGCTGATGACACTGTGTTTTTGGGAGATTCTGAAGAGAAGTTGCAGAGGTTGGTGGACGAGTTTGTTAGGGTATGTAAAAGAAGGAAATTAGATTACTGTAACAAAAAATTTATGTGATGAAAAATTAGATATTAAATTGGGGGGAAGGAGTATGGAGGAAATGAATGTATTCAGTTTTTGGGAATGGTCTTGTCAGCAGATGGGTTTATGCAAGACAAGGTGAATCATAGAACTGACGAGGGGAAAAAGGTGAGGGTGCACTGAGGAGTCTGTGAAGACAAAGAACGTTATCCTTGGAAGCAAGGAGGGAAATGTACGAGAGTATAGTTATACCAACGCTCTTAAATGGGTGTGAAGAATGGGTGGTGAATGTTGCAACTAGGAGAAGGCTGGAGGTAGTAGAAATTTCATATCTGATGGCATTGTGCGGTGTGAATATAATGCAGAGAATCCGTAGTCTGGAAATTAGGAGGAGGTGAGGGGTTACTAAAAGTATTTTCCAGAGGGGCCGTTAAAGTGGTTCGGACATTTAGAAAGGATGGAGCGAAACAGAATGACTTTGAAATCATAGATATCTGTAGTGGTAGGAAGGCGGGGTAGAAGTATGCCTAGGAAAGATTGGAGGGAAGGGGTAAAGGAGGTTTTGTGTTCAAGGGTCTTGGACTTCCAGCAAGCATGTGTGAGAATGTTAGATATGAGAGAGTTGAGTGAAATGTTTTTTATGACTTGACGTGCTGTTGGAGTGTGAGCAAGGTAACATTTATGAAGGGATCCAGAGAAACCGACAGACCGGACTTGAATCCTGGAGATGGAAAGTACAGTGCTGCACTCTGAAGAAGGGGTGTTAATGTTGCAGTTTAAAAACTGTAGTGTGGGCGAGCCTCTGGCAAGACAGTGATGGAGTGAATGATGATGAAAGTGTCATTCTGTCATGGTGGGAAACAGTCGACCTGTTTAAAATAATAATAATAATAATAATAATAATAATAATAATAATAATAATAATAATAATAAATGTACACAAATATCCCGCACATGAAGAATGGAACTTTTGAAAACATTTCAATTATTTGTTTATTATTCCAATCACGACATGTACCTCTATTTTCTTTAATAATAATATTAATATTTATTATATAAATACATGATATAGCTGATACATACGTAGCTGATATCATTGACATACTATATAGAAAGCCCCTGGATATGCAGAGCATTTCGGGCAACTCAGGTTGAGCTAAACACGCTACCAACCAAGCCACAACTTGGAGAGGAAACTCCACATTTTCCTCTCGGGAAATGTCACTCAATTAATTCTTCCTCTGTGTTGTGACTTTATTTTTCCGTCGCACACAAGATAAGGAAATTGTAAACTTTAGATAACAGGACAATTGAAATGATGATTAATTAATAATTTCCGTTGTATCCCAGGTGGAATTACGTCAAGTTTGAGGACGCAAATGTCGATTAACGCCTCAAGAATGTAAGACAAGTGAAGATTTTACAAAGGAAAAATTTAATGAAACGCCTTTAATAAGAGCTGCTGGAGAGACGTCGTGGTAATCGCATGTGTCTTTCTTACATATGTGAGGTGTTAATTACAGTCAGCTCCTTTAAGAAGCCAATTTTTGAAGCTTTGAAAGAGCTACAGAGTTGCGGTACTACTCAATGAGCAGTGTAATGCTCACCGAGCGTTACAATTGTATTACTCAGAGCTGTGACATTACTCAGCTGTGGTATTACTCAGAGCTGTGACATTACTCAGCTGTGGTATTACTCAGAGCTGTGACATTCCTCAGCTGTGGTATTACTCAGAGCTGTGACATTATTCACTCTGTGATATTACTTTCCTGCAGTGGTATTACTCACCTAAATGTGATATTACTCACTTACTTGTGGTAGAACTAATTCAAATGTGGTATTACCAACCAATCTTGGTATTACTCACCAATCTGTAGTATTACTCACCAATCTGTGGTATTATTTACTCACTTTTCCCTAGGAGACGTATGATTTCTTCGGGTCTAACGCTTCAGCTAGACCCGAATGACGGAAGGAGGATCGAGCCTTCACCTATATATACTCTAAATTACCCCCAGAGGTTAAGCGCTTCACATAACTATAATAAATAATGAGAAATGCCTTGGCTTAAAACTGCAATAAAAATGTTAGCAATATATTTTAAAAAATCTGGATCAGCATCAGTCAACTTAAATAATCGAATAAGATATTCGGATCCATAATATATGCGTTCGTGTAGGCTGGTTATGTTGATGTGTAAACACGACGATGCTGTACCCAACTCTTGCTTAAACAGTGAGAATTGACTGAGGCAGAGAAGGTAGAATATGTGAAAAGATAGAGAGATAAAGAGAGAGAGAGAGAGAGAGAGATTATTTTGTGGTGATGGGGTGTTTTGGTGGTGATGTTGGTGCTGGCGGTGTGCTGGGATGTTTGTGGTGGTACTGGTGGTGATGTGCTGGATTGATGGTTATGTGGTAGTGGCAGTGCTGAGGGTGTGCTGGGGTATTTGTGGTGGTGATGTGAGTGTGGTATTGGTGTAATAAAGTGTTTGTGATTTTGGAGATGTGCTAGTGGTAGTGGTGTGCTGGTGGTAGTGATAGTAGTGTGATGGAAAGTTAGTGGTGGTGGTGACGGAGGTGTGATAATAATCTTGGATGAAGGAGTATTGGTGGTGATTTAGGTGTTCTAGAGAGTAAAAATATATAATGCGTAGTGTAAGAGACTGATCATTACAACAACATTGCCTCACGTATTGCGCTGAGATGACAATAACAGTGTACAGCATCGTTGAATGAAATTATTCCGTTGCTTAAATAGCTGCAGATGTATAAATGTTTGATGAATAATTTTTTTTTTCGTTGAGTGAACTGAATTTGTTTCATATAAAATTTTCGTGGAATCTTCTCGTTACGTACATGATTTATTGCGTACAAATCTCCCTTGTATAAAACATTTCGCTCTTAACAAAAATATATTGTGTAAACATGACACTTCTTAAGGCTCGAGGGTTAATAAAACACTGAAATAAATGTTTAAAATAATTATAGGTCAGGGGGAAAAAACTCATAAGGATTTATGAAGATACTCAACATAAATTTTGATGGTACTATGGCATAGTACAGTGGACAACGCACTGGTCTGCTAGTCTCAGGAGTGACTTGCCTTGGGATTCAAAACCCAGTCCATTCCTTGATTTAATCACAATATTGTGATGACGATTTTAGGAACCATTTTCTAAGATATTTATTTCAGGTGTCTTGAGGATGAAAAGGGACCAATTACTGCTACATTTTCCTTTTTTTTATTTCTTCATTTGCGCTTTGTGTTCCCCTTTTTTTAACTTTCTTTTTCGCTTCCCTTTATTTCCTTTCCTATTATCCGTCTGTTTCTTCATTAATATTATTATACAGTATTATTATTATATTTAAAAGTAAAGCGCTAAGCCCATATGGGTATTTAGAGGCCTTGCTTGGGAGGCTGACCGAAGGATTTTGATTTCACACATCAGGATGTACACACCCTTGTAGAGCACCAGTGTCAGTACTTACATGTTGCTATCATCCTGGCACCAGTGCCAGTAGCTAGATTTAATCATCATCCTGCCAGAAGTAACAGTAGTTACATCTAACTATCATCTTGGCACTAGTCGCGGTAGTTACAGCTTGCTATCTAGTGATCATCATTTATGATATCTCAAGAGCGAATGTTACCTGCCATCGCCTGCCTCGTTCAGGCATATATAGCCTCCTCTCCATATCCTCTTATCACCCGTCACACACACACACACACACACTCTCTCTCTCTCTTTCTTTCTCTTTACAGGGTTTGGTTAAGAGTTTCTGCCTTTATTTACAAGCTAAAATCTGTTTCCTGTCTTAACTCATTTCAAAGCATTTTTATTGTCAAAAGACAAATAAATAGGGAATAGGATAAAGCTGGGGTTATCTGTGAGTCAGTGATTTCATTTGATCAACTGACTTGATTTCATCGATGTCAATATGCTGTACGCGCATGTTCCTGACTCCAGTTATCCTAGAAATGAGTTATCTCAGATGAAGTGATGTTTTAGAGAAGGGTACAGCCAGAGTGTAGTTGCTGTTCGCTGCCCGTCTTGTTGTGTAGCTTACTTCTCGCTAATCACGAAGTGGAGCCAAGTGTGGTTGGTACCTGAACAATACTGGCCTTGTACATAACAGTAAAGTCCACCTACATCCCTCCGGTGTTGAAGACTCTGCTCTGCTCTCTTCTGCTCCCTCTCTCTCTCTCTCTCTCTCTCTCTCTCTCTCTCTCTCTCTCTCTCTCTCTCTCTCTCTCTCTCTCTTTCCCTCTCTTTCTCTCTCTCTCATAACAAAATCAATATAAATTATATACACCCAGCTGAGATGAACTAGACACAGGTAGCTGGGGCTCCAGTCATCCATCACTGGCCGCTCCTGCATCTCGCCCCGGGGGAGTGAACATCATTTCGCTCAGCGCTTTTTGTAACCTCCCCCAGGGTGCGCGTTTTACGCCTCACCTGTTGCTTCCTACTCAACCCTGACTAACCTCCCTCACAGCGCCACTGCCAAAAAAAATAATTATTATCTCTTGACTTCAGTTACTTTCAGAATGATTATTACTTCGTTCATAATTCCCTAGACAAAAATTGCCAAGTTCCTGCCTCTTCAGAATTTCGAAACGATGATTTTTTTTTTTACAATTATATCCCGCCTCGTTTTATTTTTTCTTAAATTTGGAGATATTGTTTTTGCAGCACAGTGGGTGATTTGAACTATGATACTATTATATTTCTGGCAAGAGAGCTACTAACTAAATGATCGTGAATGTGTTTCTTTCTTAGGGTCATTCTACCTTGGCAAGACCGATGCGTTAACAAAAAATGTGTATTTAGTTCTATCTTGTTCACGACTGAACGTCAAGGGGATATATACACAATTCGTGCTGTAGGCGTTCTTAGAATGGGGTGAGACATGATGTTGTGGAGTCACCTCTTTTAATGCGGGGGAAGGGGGAGGGATGTTGACGGTATTGATGCTGTTGCTTGTGTTGTTAGTGGTGCCGTGTTTTTGATGCTGTTGCTGCTGCTGATAGTGATGCCGTATTATCGAGGCTGTTGCTTTTAGTGTTCTTATTGATACTGTTGCTCGTGCTGCTGCTGCTGCTGCTGCTTCTGTTGTTGTTGCTGCTGCTGCTGCTGCTGCTGCTGCTGCTGCTGCTGCTGCTGCTGCTGCTGCTGGCAGTGCTGTCATTGATGGCGCTAGTTGTGGTGCTGGTCTCCCATGTTCTTGGTAGTGACGGCGGTGGTGGCTGCGGCGGCCGTGACGGTGGCGGTGGGGGCGTTAGAGGCGGCGACTGCGGCGGCGGCGGCGACCACTCTCCATACTAAATTATGGATTATATGATGAGCTGAGTATATTATCAGATCCTGCACAAGAGAGCAACGCCCACCATACCACAGGTCCGTGCGGGAGCTCCACAGTCACGCCCTCATGACATGACCGCCACTCTCTCCCAGCCTCTCTCAAGTCATGCAGCATTGGGCTACACCAGTTAGCAGTGAATCCGGGCTTTGTACTCATTTAAATGTACTCACCTGGTTGTACTCGCCTAATTTATAAGGGTTGATTCATAACTTCTGTAACCCGCCGCCTCCTAACTCTTATCGACTGTTTGTACTCTCTTGTTTTTTGGCTGTAAAGGTCGAGCCTCAGCTCCCTCCTATTCTCGTGAACCTTATAATATCTATTCTTGAAGCTATGTATAGAGACTGCCTCTACCACTTCGTTCAGGTCATTCCACATCCTGAAGAAATACTTCCTGACATCAGTGTGACTCACCTGCAACTTTAGCTTCTAACTATGACCTCGCATACACTTTAAACAGCCATTCTTAGTTCCTATTAAATCCTCAGAGTATTTTTAATATTGTTGTCGTATCTCTCTCTGTGCTTTAGTAACCTCGGATAAACTTTATCTTCAGTCACGAGCCGAACTTATGGTTCTCTACTGTACCAAGATTTTTAGATTTTTGCCGCTGAATTTATATTATATTTAGGAAGAAACGCTAAACTGGTAGGGGTCATTCAGCGCCTGGAGAATATTAAGTAATCACGTTCAGTCGAAAGAAGGGAAGGACAAGTTCAAATCTGATTCATCAAAGCAGTTCCTGATCAGGCGGGTTGGGGTGCATATTCTCAATTGCGGACGGCGGGTGCTAACAGTTAGATGGATCTGGCCAGGAACCAGGAGGCCTGGTCTGGGAACCGGGCAGAGGGGCGATGACTTCCGGAAGTGACTCCAGATAACTCTCACCAGCATCAAGGAACCTTCCATGAGTGCTGGTGATAGCAGTTATTTACAGTATTATGGCCCCATAACACTCCTGTGTAAGGAAGTTCAAGAGTATATAGTCACACATGCCTGGGAACCAGGTTCTACGTGTGTTAATAACCAAGGATAACACGAGCCAAGTTGTGTTGCCTGAATGAGTTTATTTGGGTATATACTATTACCAAATTTCTCATTCTAGCTCAAGCTTTGGCAAAATAACACAAATCAATCAAGCATTATTCAAAAATATTCTTAAACTTTGAGATATGGAATTACCTTTAAGGTAAGTCGGAGACATAAAAATTAATTATTTACATATATTTTCATTAATATCCCTTGTCTTTTAAAATCAGAGATGTTCTCTATATATAGCATGGAGGAGTTTCTAGGAGGAACTTCCTAATATGTGCCCCGCCAGTGAGCTGGTCCGATTACTGCCCTTCTGTGAACACAATACCGCCACCAATCCTCTCTTGCCCCGTGCCCCCTCCACGTCAGGCCTCACCCTGCCCTGGCGCCCCTCACTGCCCAATATAGCCCGATAATGTCGCACCTCCCACACGCAAGCAGCTCCTGCTGCCCACCTTCATTTCTCACTCACGACCCCCACACCCACGCCTTTAATCTCCAGCTGTTTGACGATATTTTCATCGCCTGGTAGTCTCCTGTCTCAGGCTGACAGATTTCATTACCTCATGTACGGAACCCAGCCTGTGAGATGGAGTATGTCAGGGAACGTAGGTAGCCCCTGTTCCTCAATTTAAATGTTTTTATATATTAAGATTGAATAGAAAATAATGTATAAAATACTCATGGTATCACCTTGTTGCATTCTGTTGTGGCTTCTGGCACCGCCTGCTAATTACTCACAAGCGGTCATGCTAAATTTCTGGCCTCATGGGCCTTACCGTACCTCTCCATGAAAGTGTGTATGGAATTCCTCCACAACGTCTTCATCCAGATCGTAAACATCCTTAGAAAGAGCCCTTTTAAAAGTCCTTGTGATTAACTTGCATTCTTTGCTTCCATCAGTACTCTTGTACTCAGCCCCGTCCTATGAAACCATCTCTCGCTTTGCCATATCGAGGTTTCTTAGTATCTAGTACGTCGTGATCATGTCACCATTGATTATCCTCTCTTGAGAGTTGTAAGATTTAAGTACTGTATTCTTCATCCGTTCGGTATTCTTTTTTTTTTTTTTTTTTTTTTGGGTGGGGGATGGAAGACTCCAGGTCTTGTCTTGTCGCAGATCACTGATATTTCTTTAGTTTCTGGACTGTGTGTAATCAGGTGAGAGCTCCATGCTGGCGCTAATTATTTGACGTGCGATTATATAGGGTTTTAAAGAGCTCTTTGTTGCGGTACCTGAATGTCAGCTTTTTTTTTTTTTTTTTTTTTTTTTTTACACAGGGTTTGATAAGGTAAGGTTAAGGATCCCTAGCTGTTGTGTGTCTTCGGGAATATGTTTGATATTATGCCTATCCCAATTTTGTTTACTCTCCTGAAATTTGTAGCCTCTAATTTTATCCTATATCCCTCCAATCTGTATTTAGTATTCGATCTTCTCTCTCCTTTCCGATTTTTTAACCTTCTATTTGCTAATCTTTAAGTCCAAAGAAAAACTATCTAAAAATTCCACTAGTATGATCAGGTCCCATTTTAGGCTGTACTCATCTTCTCCGGTATACATGCTCCTCGTAGGTCTTGCATCACTCGCAGACAGGATTCCTCTGGACTCTCCTCTGGAATATCACTTATGTATACAGGTACAATAGCGGTCCTAGTATATCTCCTTGTGGGACACCATTCGACACGGTCGTCCCTCCTTATACCTCTTCCCTTATCAAATCTCCGTCTCCTTCCACCTTAATATTCTTTGATCAAAGTACCTTCCGCAGTATCCTTGCCTGTTCTTCCAGTTTGTGGATTAGATGCTTTTGAAGCAGAGTGTCAACTGCCTTCTTACAGCTTATAAATATACATTCCGCTTACAGCATCTCTCATTTTCCTGCCTAATCTCTGTTACTGTATCATAGAAATCCGGTAAGTTTAAGCGACAGGCTTCATCTTCTCAAAATACATTCTTCTTCTTGTTTAATGTTTCATACATCTCCAGGTGTTCCACCACTTTCCTTCTCATTATTTTCTTCCTTACCATAGCGTTCACGTCCATGATACTCATTTGTATCTCACTGCTGTGTGTTAGCAATACTTCGTCATGGTTATACAATGTGTTGATCATTCCTTAATGAATATTTATTCTTGACTTCTTCCTAAATCTTATTGTTTTTCTCGATTCTGAAAAAAAAAATGAATTATGAGTCGTTATACTTATTGTAGTTTGTGCTGTATTCTGACTCGCAGAAGGCACTTGCTGTATTCCGGGTCACATAAGGGACCTGCTGCACCCCGGGATCACATGAGTAACCTGCTGTACTCCGGGTCACGTAAAGGACCTGCTGTACCTAGAGATCACATAAGGGACCTGCTGCACCCCGGGGTCACATAAGGGACTTACTGTACCCAAGGGTCACATATGGGACCTGCTGTACCTCAAGGCCACATAAGGGACCTACTGTACCCCGGGGTCACGTAAAGGACCTTCAGTACCCTGGGGCCACATAAGGGATCTACTGTGCCCAAGGGTCACATGAAGGACCTGCTGAACCCTGGGATCGCACAAAGAACCTGCAGTACCCAGGGGTCACATAAGGAACCTACTGTACCCAGGGGTCACAGAGGCTCGTATGCCCTACTCTACCCTAAGTAGTTTGCTCTTAGCTAACCTGGTTTAGTTCACTTTGTCCCCAGTCTCATCTTCTCTGAGTTGTGTTTCCTGCTTGCTTAGTTTATTAGGCTTAAGGTCCGTCGACTACACGAGGGTCACTAAGTCTGCATGTATACCACCAATCAAGGACGCAGTATTTCCTAATTTAGGTATTAAGCTCCAAATTTATAGTAATGAAAGAGATATATACATACATAGATACACATTCATTCAGGGAAAATGTAAAGTGTGTTACCTCTGGTCCAGACACGTGTTATCACCTGCTGTAAATCCTCCAAGGTGCTTTATTAAAGGGCCAACAAAGTACGTGGAGTAAATCATGGCGGCCGTAATGTCATGGTTCTCAAAAGACGCCACAACACGAGTCATATTATTTTTCACACCCACGGGGTCGCTCCTACCCCGACGCGAGGTCGCTCATACCTTTATATTCACAAGGAAAATTTACATCCCATTTTTTCGCAAAGGGGCAAACTGCGCCATCTGTTGAAATGCAAATTAAGCTATAATGTAAAGCGAGCCATTACTAAATACCTTTTAAACACACACATACACGCACACACACACACACACACACACACACACACACACACACACACACACACACACACACACACACACACACACACACACACACACACACACACACACACACACACACACAGAATGCAAAGTGAGGAACGTGGGAGTAAACATTACACCGAACATATCATTTGAGGTGCATATGAACTGCATAGCATCAGCAGTGCATGCGATGCTAGCAAAAACCTCAATAAAAAAAATCCTAAAAGTTGTTATACCAAACCTATGTTCAGCAGCAGGCGAGAGTAGAAGTTTGTAACTTGGCTGGATGAAGAAGTGAGAAAGTTGCACCATGAGAGGCAAAAAATTTGCTTCTAGCACTCATTGAAGAGAAAGTAAAAAAAAAAATTGAAAATAACGTACAAGGTTTTTGGGAAGCTCAGTAAAGCAGACATGGACAGCCTGAGACTAGAGATCAAAGGCGAGACTGAAAAACACAGATGAAATAGATGTTAGTAACCACTTCGGATTTGTGGTGGTAAAGAAGCTGATGACTCGTTCATTCCAAGAACAAGATGGAGTAACAACAAAGACAATGAGAACCCCGAGTCTCTGGTCCGACCAGAGTGGAAAAATTAAAAAAAGAAAGTAGAAGAGACAAGAAGGAATGAGCTGGATGAGCAAGTAGTGGAGGAAAACTCCATCCACAGTTCAAGGTGTAGATATGATAAGGTTCAGGAGGTCAGAGATCAATAAATGTTGGCCAATTTTTTAAGAGGCGGGACCTGCAGATGAGTCTCAACCAATGTCAACACAACTCAGTGAGTATAGCTCGGTGAGTACAGCTCGATGAGTACAACTCGATGAAAACAAGTCGATGAGGCCAACTCGATGAATACACTCGCTTTAACAGTATCTAGAGTGTAAACACAATAAATAAGTACCTCTGTGCAAACCGACCTTTGTGGGTTGCATTCTGGGGTAAGCTGAGCTTTGAAATGAGCTAAGTAGACTAACACGAAAGGCCTCGGTCAGATGACCAAAATTTCCAGCTGCGGGTCATCATATGACTAAGACCCGCGTCAAGAAATACTTGTCCTGTTTCCTGACAAACTTTCCCTAACCTAACCAATTATTAACAAAACAAAACAAAACAAGATGAGTTAGAATCCCCAACATTGTTCCAGCGCGTCTATATTTCATCCACGTCTCCAGCTTGCTACGAGCCAACAAGTGTCAATTAATGCAGGAGACATTATTTATATATAATATTGGTAATAATGCAAAAACCTGTATAGTTGGGGTAGTCCCCCGAGAGTTGTCCACCCTCTGCCCTCCCGCTGAACCGTGTTTTACTTTGACAACTCGACCCTCCAGTAGTTATTAAGTTATCTAAGATAATTATGGTCGATAAGAAAGCAAGAAATTTACAGTATAGGAACTCAATAAAATTTAAGCACGTTGAAGGTTATTTTTCTTACAGTTCCAAGATGCGTCATCACTCTGCTCTTTTTTAACCATAATGCCACGAGAGAAAAGAAATCCAGAATTAGCAACTCGAAAATGGCAGACAATATTCTCCAGCAACGTTGCCAAAAGAAAAAAAAAATACAACCAATAATGAGCCTGACGTCTGGTTTTGGCAGCACACTGGAATTTTAAAAGTAAAAGCATTATTATTCTGTGTGATATTTTTTTTCCTCAGCGGTTATCTGGTTTAAAAATAACAAGGTCAGGTGTAACTGCTGTCAGAATGTCAACGTGTTGACCCTTGACAGGTTTCATTAGCTCCTTTAACAACGTCGTAATTGGCAGTTTAGGTGGTCACTGTGTGGTATTATAAGGAAGTGAGTGATGTGTGGACTTTTGTGTGTGTGTGTTGTTGGGTATGATGAGGGAGGGTGAGAGGGAGAGAGTAAATAAATCCTGATTTCAGTCCTGAGAGGGCGGAGAAGTGTAGGTAAGACTCCTTCCACCTGGATATTAGTCGACTTTCGTGTTCGAGTCCTACAGGGATGGGGAAAAATGGGGGAGGGGGCTTTCTTCCTGCAGTATTTTCTTCTTTTTTTTTAATATTAAATTTTGCTTTCTTTCAAAAAAATAGGGCATAATTTTGGCATTTAAAATTTTTTCTACGATTTTTCTAAGCCGAGTTTTCGGGAATTACGAATTCCGCAGGAAAACAGTCTATCATCAAAAGCTGAAGTATATTTTATGATGTTTCGGTGTTTCTTTTAGATAGTTCCTCTAGTATTAATTAATTTTCAATGCATAAAAATAATTATTGTGCAACTGTCCGAGGCAATAATGGGTGTTCAGATAAAAAATATAGCCATTTGAAGACAAAATACATTATTTAGGCGTAACTCACCCAGAATGACTGGTCAGCAAGTTTAATCTGAAGCGTACATAACTGTAACCTCCAGCATCTCTATGGTTGTAGTAATAAAGATGCAGATGTCGACACCAAGTGACGTGACAAATTGGTCTCCTACCATGAAGTCATGTAAGGAATCATAATCTGCCAATGCCCGAGCTGTCAATCCAGTAGTTGAACATTCTCTAAAGGTTAATAAAAAATTACGTATTTTTATCATTGGGGAAAATTTTGTTATATTTCAATGAAATTCTGTAGTTGTAAGTGATACGTATGTAAGCCTTAAAAATAGCCTCCTGTAGCATTCCGTAATCTGCTGCCTAAGTGGACCAAGAATTTGCCAGCTACTCACGTATTGGTGGTAGCCTTTTAAACCTCATAAGCTGTAATATCACGTTCGTCTGTGTATTCGTAGATCCGAGGCATGTGAATGTTTGGAACAGGTGGGGAATTCTCGATAATTTCTTTATCTACTTCTAAAAGGTTTTTATATTCCAACTTTAATTGTTGTTTCTTTCTCTGTACTGCTAAATCTTCTAATTTCTTAAGTTTTACTAAGTGTTACCGTTCTGCAGCTCATCCATTCAGGGTCAAAGTTCTCTAGCTCTCATTATTCCTTCCGAGCTAAAGTACCAATGTCTCCTTTTCTCTCTTCTCTTGACACTCTAACTTTTTCATTTTTTCTTTCTTCATTTTCAAACTTTTCTTTTTATATCCTCTCTTCATGCTCTAGCTCCTCCTTTTCTTCTCTTCTCCATCTCTTTCGTTTTTTTTTTTTTTTGTAGATCTAACCTAGCATTTTCAAATGTTAACTTTTCCTTTTCCTTTTTGTCTTTTAAAGCTTCAGCTAAGAGGCTTTTATTTTTTTTATATTACTACCTGTGGTACCCAGTTCTTTTCCCGCATTCATCCAGAACGTACAACCTCCATACTGATAAAGTAATGAACAACTAATGTTAAAACTATAACCTAAGACTGTTCACTCAGTGTTCATGCTCATCCTCTACCATTGGAAACCAGAGAGAAAACTAATACCGATAAAAAAAAGGTCGAAGGAAGAGCAAACAACTTTATACACTGACACATTTAGGAGAAGCAATTTTCCGCACATCTAAGACCATGAGATACAGTACGAAATAGGAGCGACACTGGTCCTTATACCTCCAACAAATAGGAGGGACCTCAGACCGCTGACCTGCAACACGTAAGTCAGTAGGGGAGGACCACAGTTTGCATATCCGCAACATATCAGTCACCAGAGGGTACCACATTTCAAACACATACAGCAACCATACACAAATCTAGGAGGAACACTAGTCCACACACCAACAATAGGTAAAGTACTACAGGAAGGAAAACTTCCGCTCTTCCTTTAACCTTCACCCACCAGAGCTATGAACTGGGAAACTCTTACCCTCCACTCGATACTCTGATGAAGATCAATGTGACTAAGTTATGATTATCGATTCTCAGGTTCACAAAAAATAGCAGTAATAGAGTACTCATTCATATGCATACACACAATAAAAATCCTGAATAATCTACTTACCACCACGCATGCGTGCCGGGGTTTCAACTCCATCCCTTGTAAGTCTTTCGAATCCTGGCAGGGTCGCCACGTGTCAGAGGAAATAGAGCTGTAGTATTTTTTCCTTTAAAAAAGTATTTTTGAAAAATAATAGCCAGGAATGAGACAAGGAAGGTAAAATGAATTAAGTTTAATTTCATCAAGATCTTTATTAAATGACCGTAACCTGATGTTAAAAATCGAACTAAGCAAAGCTAATAAAAATAAACTTTCTCCTCAGTCCTCAGCAACCTGAGGAGAAAACACAATAATTATTTGGCCAGACGCCACTGAGACACATGCAGCTGTACAATCACCCGAATCGTCTGAGTGGTGTTCCTCCACAGGTGACTGCCCTCGTTACTTCTCCATATCTTGAATGAGTACCGAGCTGGAACCTCGTCAGGCCATAGAGAGGCGAATAAAGGTTGCCCTCACTTAGAGCACTTGCCAGGAGGCTAAAGTTGCTATCTTGGTCGCACCAACAACTCCATGGGTAGACAAGTTTCTTACTTTTCTGACGTTGAATACGTCGAAGATAACACCTTTGCACGTACACTGAGGCAATACATAAGGTATCCGTTCTCGTCCAACCCTCTCGTCATTGGTGATCGTAAGGCCAAGATCAGAGGAGTGGATTAGCTGACCAGTGTAGGTGAAGTCAGTGGTTAAAATACACCACCACTGAAGAAAGGAAATGTATAGAAATGAAAACAAAGATTTAAGAATAAAAAAAGGATGAGAGAGGGCGAACCGTTTAAAAATTAAAAGCATCATCAAACAGAAAGCTACTTTAAACTCTCTCTCCTGAGGGAAATAAAAAAAAAAAAACAGCAGCACAAGAACACAATTCGTAGAGAAATACTAAGTTTGACCCCTTTCCTTTACACCTAACCTAGGTGAAAATGAAAAAAAAGAATATCTGCAGAATTACTGGAAATTAAAGCAGGTAATCTCGAGAGATAATCAATTAAAATGAGGATAGGGTTCCATGTCATCGCCGACCATCGCTCTTCCCTTCTCACCGGTAATCACATCCAGTATCGTCAGCGAATCTTTGCTGTTGCAAACGATTCTGCCGCAAGGCTCTATCTAACATCCCTTTGCATCTTAGTATACCAAAGCCTTCATCGACCACCTCGTTCTAGCCCCTGTTTATGTATCTCAAAGTGTTACTCTTCCTGCCTGGAAGACGTAATTCCCACGTTGATTACTGGAATAAACAGTGCCCCCCTGGGACTTTGTTTACCTTCTGAAAGAGGAGGTGACGAGTTTGACTGTAATCGCCGCCCCGCTAGTAGTAAATTCCTACTTTATTTCCCATCTGGTGGCTCACATAATGTCTCCTGATGACGATGGTAGGGAGCACGGAACCCGCTCTCTGTGTTTTGTCTAGTGCACGGTGTTTGATCACAGGAATAAAAGTAGAATGGGGGAAGGAGAGATAATGGAGGAGGGAGGATTAAAAAGGGGGAAGGATTGAGATGGAGGAGAAAGAAGAAGAAGAAGACGAGAGAGGAGAGAGAGATGAAGAACTTGTTATCGACAATCTCCCACGACCTTCTTGGTGAGTGAGTGGGATAACAACCTCCTCCCTCCCCCTTCCATCTAACTATCCCCTATCCATCTCTCTCTCTCTCTCTCTCTCTCTCTCTCTCTCTCTCTCTCTCTCTCTCTCTCTCTCTCTCTACACAGGGTTTTACAAGGTTAGGTTTAGGGTTCCTAACTTTATATACAAGCTAAGAGCTGTTTACCTATATCATCTCATTTGAAAGCCTCTCCCTCCCTCCATCCTCCATCCCCTCCCTCTCTCTACCCAACGTATGTCTCACCTTCCTCAGGGTGACACACTGTGTCACTCACACAATACTCCCAGCTCAAGCCTTCACAGTTTTTTATATTAAGCCAAAACACTGAAGCCAGTTCATACATTTAAGAGATTTAAAGTATTTAGAATAGCAGAAAAAAAAAATTTGTGAAAACAGTCATCATTATCCCTGACGGGTCAAAAGTAATGTAGTTTCTCGGCATGAAAATTATTACTGATAAAGCTCAATTTACATCCTGATTTAATAGTTAAATAATATGCTTCACAAGTCACAAATAACACACACTTTGGAGAAGAAAATGTAGACGACCTTTCGGCCCGTCCTGGACTATTATCAAGTAAATGTCGGTCCAGGACGAACCGAAACATCGCGTGTAAAGTTCCAGCCATGACACAAAAAACTTTCATTTTTATTTTCTGTAAAAAATAAATGCGTTAGATATATCAGCATTTAAAGATTCCTAAAAGCAGTGGTCAATAGCGTAAAATAAATACGTCTATAAGAGTATGGTATTTTGTTTGACACAAATGATATGCTAATTATAAATCTGATTGCTAAGTATTTATTGGGGATCATTATTGTGCTCTCCCAGAGTACTTACTGCCATTAATATTTAGATACGGAATTAAATCCTCATTATTACACCCCAGAGAATTTTTAAGCACGTTTTCAAGTTCTCAGTCACTCGAAGATATAATATAAGACTTCGCCTGAATAATGACAATAATTTCCATTATAAGTCGGCACACCTGAGCGTCGTTCTTCGTGCTCAGTTTCATTATCATAAAAATTCTGGGCGAGTTTCGTATAGAGGTAAATGTATGCAATAAGTGACAGTTTCATGGCCAATCTGGAGTGATTTATGAGCGTAGGTAAGTAAAAGCGCGCGCGCGTACACACACACACACACACACACACACACACACACACACACACACACACACACACACACACACACACACACACACACATACACACATACATACATACACACACATACACACACACACACATACACATACACACGCACATACACTAGGAGCTGTGACTCGACCCTTGCAACCATAACTAGGTGAGTGAGTACACACACACACACACACACACACACACACACACACACACACACACACATATACACACACACACATACACACACACACATACACACACACACATACACACACACACACACATACACACACACACATACACACACACAGAGGACGGAAAACCAGAGATCTGGTAGACGAACCAGGGAGGAAAGACTGGGAGTTAGAGCTCCAAAAAAGGGAGGAAGAGTGGGGAAGGAAGATAGTAGAGCTTGGTAAGAAAATGGAGGAGCAGATAGCTGAAGAGTGCAGGAAGTGGGAAGTACAGGTCTTAGCAGCAGAAGCTAGGATACAGTGCTTAGAAGAGAAACTGCAAAGCCTGAAACAGATTAGAGAGACAAATGAGAATTCAGATGTGACATCAGGAAATTCAAAGTCAGGCGCAGACAATGGGACGATAAGCAACAACGGAGACATGCCGTACACGAAGGCCCTATCAGACCCACGTGGGGCCAGGGAAAAGACGACGAGCACACTAAGATCAAACGACAGGTCCGAAGACAATGAAGGTATGCTATATGCAGAGATTCTAACAGCCATCTGCAGTAGCAAGGGACAGCTGGTCAGGAAAGACAGTTCACTGAGAATAGAAGTTTCAGATATGACAGGGACTGAAGGCAAGAACATGTCAATGGAAGGAAATAAAATGCCTCAGAGGAAGCAGATAGAGACTCAGTGGGAGGAGGAAAGGGCGAGGTCAGTTTTTGTGTACGGGCTCCAAGAAGCCAAGGGGGACAACTTTGAAGAAATAAAACAGGAGAAAAAAATGATTGAAGGCATCATGAAAACAATAGGGGAGGGCGATATGACCCAGGTGACAAATTTCAGAGAACTGGGTGGTTTGCGAGTGGAAGGATACGGCCTGTCAGAGTAACTTTCAGGGAAGAATCAGTTCGAACCAGGATTCTGCAAGAGAAAGCAAGACTGAGGGACAAAGAGGGGTACCAGAGAGTATACCTCAACCGCGACAGAACACAAGAAGAAAGGACTACACTGAAAGAGAGGGTACAGAGACGCAAGGAGGAACGAGAAGCAATGACGAAAATGAGCAGGACCCAGACACAGGAGGAAGGGCAAACACACCCCACAGAATCTCCCACCAAAAGACTCCAACCGCGACATTCCCAACGCAACTGAGGAACCTATACTACAACCCACTCACTGTTCCCTCTGCCACCAACCCCCATATCACAAACCTCACCCCAACAGCTGTCCCTTATGGGCATTCTGACCCCACCCCCATCAACACAAACCCCACCTACACCACAGCCCCATATAGGCCCCCACCAAGGCTCTCGCTCCCCCAACCCCAATATTCTTGCATGACCACAATGATAGAAAAGAAACTGAAGGTTTGGTACACAAACGCGGATGGAATAACGAATAAACATGAGGAGTGGAACGAAAGAATCAGTGAAAAATCCCCAGACATCATAGCAGTCACAGAAACAAAACTCACTGAGACAATAACAGACACAATCTTCCCAACAGGATATCAGATCCTGAGGAAAGATAGAAGGAGTAGAGGGGGAGGAGGGGTTGCACTGCTCATAAAACACCGATGGGGATTTGAGGAAATGAAAGGCATGGACATGATTGGAGAAAGAGACTACATTGTAGGTACAATTCAGTCCGGAGAACATAAAGTAGTCATTGGAGTGATGTATAACCCACCACAGAACTGCAGGAGGCCAAGAGAGGAGTACGAAGAAAACAACAGGGTGATGGTGGACACACTGGCTGAGGTGGCAAGAAGAGCTCACTCGAGCAGAGCAAAGTTACTGGTAATGGGCGATTTCAACCACAGGGAGATCGACTGGGAAAACCTGGAGCCACATGGGGGTCCCGAAACATGGAGAGCCAAGATGATGGATGTGGTACTTGAAAACCTCATGCATCAACATGTCAGGGACACAACCAGAGAGAGAGGGGAGGATGAACCAGCAAGACTGGATCTTGTGTTCACCCTGAGCAGTTCAGACATTGAGGACATCACTTACGAGAGGCCCCTTGGAGCTAGCGATCACGTGGTTCTGAGTTTTGACTATATAGTAGAGTTACAAGTGGAGAAGGTAACAGGAACTGAAGGGGACAGGCCAAACTATAAAATGGGGGACTACACAGGTATGAGAAACTTCCTGCAGGAGGTTCAGTGGGACAGAGAAATGGTAGGAAAATCAGTAAACGAGATGATGGAATATGTGGCAACAAAGTGCAAGGAGGCAGAGGAAAGTTTTGTTCCCAAGGGAAACAGAAATAATAGGAAGACAAAAACGAGTCCTTGGTTTACCCGAATGTGTAGGGAGGCAAAAACTAAGTGCAACAGAGAATGGAAAAGGTACAGGAGGCATAGGACCCAGGAAAACAAGGAGATTAGTAGAAGAGCCACAAACGAGTATGCACAGATAAGGAGGGAGGCCCAGCGACAGTATGAAAACGACATAGCATCGAAAGTCAAATCTGACCCGAAACTGCTGTATAGCCACATTAGGAGGAAGACAACAGTCAAGGACCAGGTGATAAGGCTGAGGAAAGAAGGTGGAGAACTCACAAGAAACGATCAAGAGGTATGTGAGGAGCTCAACACAAGATTTAAGGAATTATTTACAGTAGAGACAGGAAGGACTCTGGGGGGACAGACCAGATGGGGACACCAGCAAGGAATACACCAACAAGTGTTGGACGACATACATACAGATGAGGAGGTGAAGAAACTGCTAAGGGACATCGATACCTCAAAGGCAATGGGACCGGACAACATCTCCCCGTGGGTCCTTAGAGAGGGAGCAGATATGTTGTGCGTGTCACTTACCACAATCTTCAACACGTCCCTGGAAACTGGGCAACTACCTGAGGTATGGAAGACGGCAAATGTAGTTCCCATTTTTAAAAAAGGAGATAGAAAAGAGGCACTAAACTATAGACCTGTGTCATTGACGTGTATAGTATGCAAAATTATGGAGAAGATTATCAGGAGGAGAGTGGTGGAGCACCTGGAACGGAACAAGAGTATAAATGCCAACCAGCACGGATTCACAGAAGGCAAATCTTGTGTCACAAACCTTCTGGAGTTTTATGATAAAATAACAGAAGTAAGACACGAGAGAGAGGGGTGGGTTGATTGCATCTTCTTGGACTGCAAGAAGGCCTTTGACACAGTTCCTCACAAGAGATTAGTGCAGAAGCTAGAGCATCAGGCGCATATAACAGGAAGGGCACTGCAATGGATCAGAGAATACCTGACAGGGAGGCAACAACGAGTCATGGTACGTAATGATGTATCACAGTGGGCACCTGTGACGAGCGGGGTCCCACAGGGGTCGGTCCTAGGACCAGTGCTATTTTTGGTATATGTGAACGACATGATGGAAGGGTTAGACTCAGAAGTGTCCCTGTTTGCAGATGATGTGAAGTTAATGAGGAGAATTAAATCTGATGAGGACCAGGCAGGACTTCAAAGAGACCTGGACAGACTGGACACCTGGTCCAGCAAATGGCTTCTCGAATTTAATCCTGGCAAATGCAAAGTCATGAAGATAGGGAAAGGGCACAGAAGACCACAGACAGAGTATAGGCTAGGTGGCCAAAGACTGCAAACCTCACTCAAGGAGAAAGATCTTGGGGTGAGTATAACACCGAGCATGTCTCCGGAAGCACACATCAATCAGATAACTGCTGCAGCATATGGGCGCCTGGCAAACCTGAGAACAGCATTCCGATACCTTAGTAAGGAATCATTCAAGACACTGTACACCGTGTATGTCAGGCCCATACTGGAGTATGCAGCACCTGTTTGGAACCCGCACTTGATAAAGCACGTCAAGAAACTAGAGAAAGTACAAAGGTTTGCGACAAGGTTAGTTCCAGAGCTAAGGGGAATGTCCTATGAAGAAAGATTAAGGGAAATCGGCCTGACGACACTGGAGGACAGGAGGGTCAGGGGAGACATGATAACGACATATAAAATACTGCGTGGAATAGACAAGGTGGACAAAGACAGGATGTTCCAGGGAGGGGACACAGAAACAAGAGGCCACAATTGGAAGTTAAAGACACAAATGAGTCAGAGAGATAGTAGGAAGTATTTCTTCAGTCATAGAGTTGTAAGGCAGTGGAATAGCCTAGAAAATGACGTAGTGGAGGCAGGAACCATACACAGTTTTAAGACGAGGTTTGATAAAGCTTATGGAGCGGGGAGAGAGAGGGCCCAGTAGCAACCGGTGAAGAGGAGGGGCCAGGAGCTAAGACTCGACCCCTGCAACCACAAATAGGTGAGTACACACACACACACACACACACACACACACACACACACACACACACACACATGCTGGAGGACCAGGCAGGGATAACAGGGAAGGCACTGCAACGGATCAGGGAATACCTGTCAGGAAGACAACAGCGAGTCATGGTACGTGGCGAAGTGTCAGAGTGGACGCCTGTAACGAGCGGGGTTCCACAGAGGTCAGTCCTAGGACCGGTGCTGTTTCTGGTATTTGTGAATGACATGACGGAATAAATAGACTTCGAAGTGTCCTTGTTTGCAGATGATGTTAAGTTGATGAGAAGAATTCAATTGGACGAGGACCAGGAAGAACTATAAAGCGATCTGGACAGGTTGCAGGCCTGGTCCAGCAACTGTTTCCTGGAGTTCAACCCCAGTAAGTGCAAAGTCATGAAGATTGGGGAAGGGCAAAGAAGACCACAGACGGAGTACAGTCTAGGGGGCCAGAAACTACAAACCTCACTCAAGGAAAAGAATCTTGGGGTGAGTATAACACCGGGCACATGTCCTGAGGCGCACATCAACCAAATAACTGCTGCAGCATACGGGCGCCTAGCAAACTCAAGAATAGTATTCCGACATCTTAATAAAGAATTGTTCTGAACCCTGTACACTGTGTACGTTAGGCCCATATTGAAGTATGCAGCATCAGTTTGGAAACTACACCTAGCCAAACATGTAAGAAAACTAGAGAAACTGCAAAGGTTTGCAACAAGACTAGTCCCGGAGCTAAGGGGTATGTCCTACGAGGAGAAGTTAAGGGAAATCGACCTGACAACACTAGAAGACAGGAGAGATAGGGGGAATATGATAGCGACATATAAAATACTGAGAGGAATCGACAAGGTGGACAGAGACAGGATGTTCCAGAGATGGGACACAGCAGCAAGGGGTAACGTGTCACCCCTCATATGAATCACAGGGATGTTAGGAAGTATTTCTTCAGTAACAGAGTTGTCTGGGAAGTGATGTAGTGGAGGTAGGATTCATACATAGCATTAAGAAGAGGTATGATAAAGCTTATTGAATAAAGAGAGAGTGGACCTAGTAGCGACCAGTGAAGAGGCGGGGCCAGAAGCTATGAATCGACCCCTGCAACCACAATTAAGTACTCACACGCGTGCACACACACACGCACACACACACACACACACACACACACACACACACCCACACACACACACACACACACACACACACACACACACACACACACACACACACACACACACACACACACACACACACACACACACACACACACACAACATTCACACAGGTAATGGCGAACAAGCAAAGAACTTGTACCCGACTCCACTCTCTCACGCAGGTAAACAAAATACCTGATGTCCTTGCCTTCACAAAATGAATGAAGCTGCAGTAAGAGGTTACAGTCTTTCACTGGACACTGTTTAGGAAAAGGGAAATTGTGGAATGATGGTTTGGGGAAATGGCATAAAGTGGGTTCTGCAGGGATAAAAAGTTTAAAGAGAAGATAACTGTGAAACGAGTAGAAGCGAGAGCTTCAGGTCTGCTTTTTACAGCTTTTAATCTCTCACCCAAAGTCCGTGGACCAAGTTTTAACCGCAATATCCGGTGACGAGGCTTTAGCCTCTCTTAGTGTGCACGGACCTGGTTTTAACCACTCCCAGTTTTCCTGGACCCGGTTTTTAACCTCTTGTCATATTCGGTGAAGCCGTTTTGATCTGCCTCAAGAGTCCGTTTTCATATTTTTTAGTCTCTCCAAGTTATATGGCCATTTCTTTTAACTCCTTTTAATGCCCTAGTCGTGAATTTTTACTTCTTTCAAAATCCGTGGTCTCTGTTTTTAACTTCTTTTAATGTCCGTGGACTTTTTTTCTCTAGCAACGACCGTGGACGTGGTTTTATTCTCTAATAATATCCGTGGACATGACTGATGTCTATGCACTTCTATGAAATTGTTAGCCTGTCTCTTTTCATATCTTTTCTTGCCTCTTTCTACCTTCTCTTTCCCCTTTTTTTGCGTTCATTGAGGTAGAGGGGGCTAGGCTAACGAGTTTCGGGGATACCTTTCAGAAATCACGCAGCAACTGAAACACATCTGGTAATAACTGTTATTATAGTAATTCTAGCGGACCCCGTGAAGAGCTATGATGGATATCTTCTATTAGGAAGGTTCCGTAATCTTATTCTGCGTGGAAATTTTTAAGCATTCTGATGGGTAATTGCTGTGGTTGATGGTTATTAGTAAACATCTATGGATAGCGTTTATCGGTAATGCCTATAGGTAACGCCTATGTGCAGCATTTATGGGTTTCGTTATAAGTAACGCATCTTGGAAACCAAGGTAACGCCGATTAGTAATAATAATATCTTTATTTACTACAAGTACATGGTATACATTCCTAGCTGACATCAATGACATACTGCTATATAGAAAGCCCCTTGTTATGCTGAGCATTTCGGGCAAATTAGGTCAGTGTCCCAGGATGCGACACACACCAGTCGACTGACATCCAGGTACCCATTTTACTGATGGGGAACATGGACAACAGATGAAAAGAAACACGCCCAATGTTTCTACCCTGACTGGGAATCGAACCGAGGCCCTCGCCGTGTGAAGCGAGAGCTTTAGCCACCAGGCCACCAGAGTCCTTCCTCCCCTTTGTCCGGGGAGGAGCGACTTTGGAAAGAGTTAATGGGCAACGTGAATGGAAAACGGTTATGAATAACAGCTATGGGCAACATTTATGGATAACGAAAATGGGTAACGCCTACAAGTAATGGAAATAGGTAACTCTGATCACAATTGGTTTTGGAAAACTGACTGACGTATCAGTTATTTCTGCTCTTATACCCTTAATCCAGTGCTCTTGAAAGTCATTCTAGCGCCCTCTTGATGACGTTCAGATCAGATGCTGAGGGGAGACGAGCAATACGATTCTAACACGAAGATGAACGCGTTGGGTTACTTGCCGATAGTGGAAAGCGAGAGTAAAGTGTTAGTTTACGAGAATCCAAAAGAAAGAAAATAGATTTAATATTCGATTTTAATATTCGAAATATCAAAAACAGATAAGAAACATCTTGCTTCTACTAAATCAAGAACTCGGACGAAAGAAGTGTTGCCAACCGACAAATCAAAACAAGAAAACTGGCTGAAAACCGATTTTTTGTCCGAGGCACGAAGAGGGAGATGATACGCTACAGGCAGACCCTCTTCTTGCCGAGAAGAAATCAATTAGAGGGTAAGAAAAAACTGAGCTTGGCAGAGCGGGGTGGTATCTGTCTCTGTCACTCTGGGCATTGATTCGTCCGGGGAGGAGTTGTAGTCTCGACGTGGCCACTTTTATGCCGATAGTTTATGGACGATTAAAATTTTATTTATTAGAGTGGATCGGGCGCTACAAACGCGTTGTATGCATTGAGAACAATAATGATGATATTATCTGATGCAAAGAACCATCTCTAGGGAAAATACAGAACAATTACTTCATTTAAATCACTAAAATATTGGTGTTATTGTTTGCTTTTACGACTGACTGAACTAAAAGTACATCTTTATTAGAAACTTCCCATAAATCACATCTACAACAATAAAATATTATTGTAAAGCAGATTTCTAAGTCGGCAGTCAGCTGCGAGTCTCAACACATTATACGAGGTCCCCCAGTGCACACCTGTCAACAAGAGCTTAACAACCCGCTCTGGACCCCATTAACCTGCCGATATATGAACCAATCTACTATCTGGCTCGGATCAACAACTGCATCTCACCGGTGCATTAATCAAGGGCTGTAGCAGGCTTCGAGGATGTTGGCACTGCCCTAATGGCCACTTTTACCGGGAAGGGAACAATAGACACGACCCCAGGGCAAGGCTGCCCATCGCTGCTCCGGTCACCTGGGTCGATGTTCACCTCGGGGTCAGCTCTAATTAGTGTAAGGTGACGCCCCTTCCTTTATTGAGCACACGAAGGTACATTAATGGTAAGCCGAGTGAAGAGGTTCATTAGCATGATTTTAGCTCGGTTTAAAAGTGGTTGAATGCTTTATGGAGCATTGCCATTAGTCTTCCTGCATGGTTGTACATATAATCAGATGCCGTATTTGCCAAATGTGTGGAAATGGCCTCACGCATTGTTTGCCTGTAAATCTAGTGTGGTGGAATGTTGAGTGACCTGAATGTTGAGGCAAAAATCTAAATTAAGGCGCATGGAACATTAGGTATCATTGTTTTATTTGGCCTGCATTGTGGCATGAAGAAGTGTCTGTTTTGCGCTTAGCAGACGGAGGCTCGAGCCTTCACCCACACAGGCGGCTCAACGCTTCACATAAATTTAATCTAAAGTACCCAAGACTTTCCCTGATAACATTCCGGAATCTTGGTACAACTGATGCGTCGAGAATGAAGTCCAGAGACACAACCTGCACACAGATGTAACTTACAATTTTTGTTACTGGGATATGGTTTTTGCACCTACATGTGATCTCATGCAGTGATGCTACTGAATACGATGCAGCGTCTGAGCTTTTGTATAATAATGATTAAGCTAAATCATATTTTAAAATTACGGTATTAATGAATCATTCTCTCTGTTGCTTTTGTTTGAAGCGTTTTTCCTCTCCGCGAAGCTTGCAGCTTTAATGTCGGCTTACAAGCGCCATAACCAGGACTCCCAGAACTCCCAGGACTCCCACATCCTTCATTCCCAGGACTCTCATAAGAAACATAAGAACATAAGAAAGGAGGAACACTGCAGGAGGCCTGCTGGCCCATACTAGGCAGGTCCTTTACAATTCATCCCACTAACAAAACATTTACCCAACCCAATTTTCAATGCTACCCAAGAAATAAGCTCTGATGTGAAAGTCCCACTCAAATCCAACCCTTCCCACTCATGTACTTATCCAACCTAGATTTGAAACTACCCAAAGTCCTAGCCTCAATAACCCAACTAGGTAGACTGTTCCACTCATCAACTACCCTATTTCCAAACCAATACTTTCCTATGTCCTTTCTAAATCTAAACTTATCTAATTTAAATCCATTACTGCGGGTTCTCTCTTGGAGAGACATCCTCAAGACCTTATTAATATCCCCTTTATTAATACCTATCTTCCACTTATACACTTCGATCAGGTCTCCCCTCATTCTTCGTCTAACAAGTGAATGTAACTTAAGAGTCTTCAATCTTTCTTCATAAGGAAGATTTCTGATGCTATGTATTAATTTAGTCATCCTACGCTGAATGTTTTCTAACGAATTTATGTCCATTTTGTAATACGGAGACCAAAACTGAGCTGCATAATCAAGGTGAGGCCTTACTAATGATGTATAAAGCTGCAGTATGACCTCTGGACTTCTGTTGCTTACACTTCTTGATATAAATCCCAGTAATCTATTTGCCTTATTACGTACGCTTAGGCATTGCTGTCTTGGTTTAAGGTTGCTGCTCACCATAACCCCCAAGTCCTTTTCGCAATCTGTATGGCTAAGTTCTACATCATTTAATTTATAAGTACTAGGGTTATGGGCACTCCCAAGCTTCAGAACCTTGCACTTATCTACATTGAACTGCATCTGCCACTTTTCTGACCAAGAATAGAGTTTGTTTAAATCCTCCTGAAGTTCCCTAACATCTACGTTTGAATCAATTATCCTACCTATCTTTGTGTCATCGGCGAATTTGCTCATATCACTAGTAATTCCCTCATCAAGATCATTGATATATATTATAAACAACAACGGGCCCAAGACTGATCCCTGTGGAACGCCACTTGTTACAGATCCCCACTCGGATTTAACCCCATTTATGGACACTCTCTGCTTCCTGTCAGTGAGCCATGACTCGATCCACGAGAGCACTTTTCCCCCAATGCCATGAGCTGCCACTTTCTTTAACAGTCTATGGTGCGGAACTCTATCAAAAGCCTTACTAAAATCAAAGTAAATAATATCAAATTCTTTATTGTGGTCAACAGCCTCAAAAGCTTTACTGAAGAAAGTTAATAAATTAGTTAGACAAGACCGGCCTCTTGTGAATCCATGCTGAGTATCATTAATCAAGCTATGCTTATCGAGATGGCTTCTTATAATCTCAGCTATAATTGACTCTAGTAATTTGCCTACAATTGAGGTCAGGCTTATTGGGCGGTAATTTGACGGTAACGACTTGTCCCCTGTTTTAAAAATAGGAGTTACATTAGCCATCTTCCACATATCAGACACTACACCTGTTTGAAGAGATAAATTAAAAATATTAGTTAATGGTTCACAGAGTTCCATTTTGCATTCCTTAAGAACCCTTGAAAAAACCTCATCAGGACCCGGCGACTTATTTTGCTTCAGTCTGTCTATCTGCCTCACAACCATCTCACTAGTGACTGTGATGTTACATAATTTATCTTCTTCTAGCCCACTGTAAAAATTAATTACTGGAATATTGTTAGTGTCTTCCTGTGTAAAAACTGAGAGAAAATAATTATTTAAAATCAAGCACATTTCATTCTCATTGTCAGTAAGGTGCCCATAGTTATTTTTAAGGGGACCTATCTTATCTCTAACTTTTGTTCTATAGACCTGGAAAAAACTTTTTGGGTTAGTTTTAGAATCCCTAGCAACTTTAATTTCATAGTCCCTTTTAGCTTTTCTTATCCCCTTTTTAATGTCCCTCTTAATGTCAATATACTGATTCATAAGATGACCCTCACCTCTTTTGATACGCCTATAAATTCCTTTCTTATGCCCTAGTAGATATTTGAGCCTATTATTCATCCATTTTGGGTCATTTCTATTTGATCTAATTTCTTTATATGGGATAAACGCTCTTTGAGCAGCATGTATAGTGTTCAGAAAACTGTCATATTGATAGCTCTCTTCGTTACCCCAGTCAACAGATGATAAGTGTTCTCTAAGCCCATCGTAATCTGCTAAGCGAAAATCTGGGACTGTTACTGAGTTATCGCTACTATCGTACTTCCATTCAATGCTAAATGTAATTGATTTGTGGTCGCTAGCACCCAGTTCCTCTGAAATTTCTAAATTATTAACAAGGGATTCATTGTTTGCCATAACTAAGTCAAGCAGGTTATTTCCCCTTGTAGGTTCTGTCACAAACTGCTTCAAAAAACAATCCTGAAATACTTCTAAGAAGTCGTATGATTCTAAATTCCCAGTCAAGAAATTCCAATCAACATGACTAAAGTTAAAGTCTCCTAGAATTACTACATTATCGTGCCTTGTGGCCTTAACAATTTCCTCCCATAGTAGTTTCCCTTGGTCCCTATCTAAGTTAGGGGGACGGTATATCACTCCTAAAATCAGTTTTTCATGCCCCTCTGAAAATTCTATCCAAACAGACTCTGTATGTGTTACTTCAGACTTAATACCCGTTTTTATGCAACAATTCAAGCGATCTCGGACATACAATGCCACCCCACCCCCCCTCCCAAAACTTCTATCTTCTTGGAACAATTTAAAACCCTGAATATGACATTCCGCAGGCATGTCCCGACTTTTTGAATTAAACCACGTCTCAGTTAAGGCAAATACATCAATGTTACCTACACTAGCAACTAATCTCAACTCGTCCATCTTATTCCTAGCACTACGGCAATTAGCATAATAAACATTGAAAGACTCTCCTTTCTCTTTACCCTTCCTGCTCATTTCTATTTTTCTACTAAACCTATTACCGTCCTTATCACCCCAAGGTCCCTGGGTTTTCAATATCTATCTCGTTCTTATTATTACTAGTTCCCCTAGAACTCGTAATATTACTACACTGGGACTTCACTGTTTTCCTGCCAAAACCCATACCACTAACTATTCCTAGTTTAAAGTCCTAACTGCTCCCTCCACTGCAGTTGCCAGTGCTCCCACCCCACACCTAGATAAGTGAACCCCATCCCTAGCATACATGTCATTTCTGCCATAGAAGAGGTCCCAGTTGTCAATGAATGTTACCGCATTTTCCTTACAGTATTTGTCCAGCCAGCAATTGACACCAATTGCCCTGGACAACCATTCACTTCCAACTCCCCTCCTTGGCAAAATACCACATATGAGAGGGTTCCCACCCTTACTTCTAATTATTTCTATTGCTGACCTATACCTGCTAATCAGGTCCTCACTCCTACGTCTGCCAACATCGTTGCCTCCAGCACTGAGACAGATAATAGGATTGCTCCCATTACCTCTCATGATGTCATCCAGACGGCTAACAATATCCTCCATCCCAGCCCCAGGAAAGCAAACTCTCTGTCTCCTACTCCTGTCCTTCAAGCAGAACGCCCTATCCATATACCTAACTCTCATATCAATCCATACCAGGACTCTTACATTCTTCTCTCTTAGTACTCACACATTTTAGTACTCTCACATCTTAGTACTCTCACATCTTAGGACTCTCACATCTTAGGACTCTCACATCTTAGGACTCTCACATCTTAGTGCTCTCACATCTTAGTATTCTTCTTAGTAGTCTTCTTGGTGAAAGGTATGTTCTTATGTAGTAAAGGAAATGGACGTGAGTGCATTCACTCAATACACCATTAATGAAGACGTTTCCGTCAACAGTGAATGTATTCATGTTCGTTTCGCTCATGATATTATACGTAAAGTGAAGTGTCACATGCATCTGTGTGACGTCGCTCAATTCTGAATTTTTCCAAGCAGTGTTTACAACGAAAAAAATTCAAATTGACATGTGAAAAAAACGAGAAGACATAAAACATAGACCAAGAGAACGTACACAGCCCACCGACCGACGTAGACGCACACTCACACACACACACACACACACACACCTGACTTCAATACCAAATACTGATTCACTTTCCTTCCCCCACTAGCAAGCTTCATTCATGAGTCCAAATGACGAGTTGAGTGCCTGGACCAGTTGGCTGCCCTGCCTATTATGGCATAGTGCCCAGTGTAAGACATAATGGCCTGACCCACATATAAGGCAACGTACGGTCAGCTGTGTTAACCTAAGACATGAACTTTTAAAGGGGAAAAAAAGTCTGAGTGATTTGGGTAAATGTATGTCAACTTACCTTGAGAACATTTAAGGATTTAACAGTCTACGATCCATAACACTGGTAAGAAGACTCTAACGATTAATACACCTTAGTCTTGTGTCTGCTTTTAATAAAAGTATTTAAAAAAATTTATAAGATGCAAAAAAAAATGAGTATTGTAACTACAATGTATTACGCAATGATAAATAAGGAAGAAAAAAATATTGGAAGACATAAATAAAGAGGTGCCAGCAGAGTGAAGGATCAGCAACAGAGTGATGGATCAGCAACAGAGTGATGGATCAGCAACAGAGTGATGGATCAGCAACAGAGTGATGGATCAGCAACAGAGTGATGGATCAGCAACAGAGTGATGGATCAGCAACAGAGTGATGGGTCAGCAACAGAGTGATGGGTCAGCAACAGAGTGATGGATCAGCAACAGAGTGATGGATCAGCAACAGAGTGATGGATCAGCAACAGAGTGATGGATCAGCAACAGAGTGATGGATCAGCAACAGAGTGATGGATCAGCAACAGAGTGATGGATCAGCAACAGAGTGATGGATCAGCAACAGAGTGATGGATCAGCAACAGAGTGATGGATCAGCAACAGAGTGATGGATCAGCAACAGAGTGATGGATCAGCAACAGAGTGATGGGTCAGCAACAGAGTGATGGATCAGCAACAGAGTGATGGATCAGCAACAGAGTGATGGATCAGCAACAGAGTGATGGATTAGCAACAGAGTGATGGATCAGCAACAGAATGATAGATTAGCAACAGAGTGATGGATCAGCAACAGAGTGATGGATCAGCAACAGAGTGATGGATCAGCATCAGAGTGATGGATCAACAACAGACTGAAGGATCAGCAACAGAGTGATGGATCAGCAACAGAGTGATGGATCAGCAACAGACTGAAGGATCAGCAACAGAGTGATGGATCAGCAACAGAGTGATGGATCAGCAACAGAGTGATGGATCAGCAACAGAGTGAAGGATCAGCATCAGAGTGATGGATCAGCAACAGAGTGATGGATCAGCAAGAGAGTGGTGGATTAGCAACAGAGTGATGGATCAGCAACAGAGTGGTGGATTAGCAACAGAGTGATGGATCAGCAACAGAGTGATGGATTAGCAACAGAGTGATGGATCAGCAACAGAGTGATTGATTAGCAACATAGTGATGGATTAGCAACAGAGTGATGGATTAGCAACAGAGTGATGAATCAGCAACAGAGTGATGGATTAGCAACAGAGTGATGGATTAGCAACAGAGCGATGGATTAGCAACAGAGTGATGGATCAGCAACAGAGTGATGGATTAGCAACAGAGTGATGGATCAGCAACAGAATGATAGATTAGCAGCAGAGTGATGGATCAGCAACAGAGTGATGGATCAGCAACAGTGTGATGGATCAGCATCAGAGTGATGGATCAACAACAGACTGAAGGATCAGCAACAGAGTGATGGATCAGCAACAGAGTGATGGATCAGCAACAGAGTGAATTATCAGCAACAGAGTGAAGGATCAGCAACAGAGTGATGGATCAGCAACAGAGTGAAGGATCAGCATCAGAGTGATGGATCAGGAACAGAGTGATGGATCAGCAACAGAGTGGTGAAATAGCAACAGAGTGATGGATCAGCAACAGAGTGGTGGATTAGCAACAGAGTGATGGATCAGCAACAGAGTGATGGATTAGCAACAGAGTGATGGATCAGCAACAGAGTGATGGATCAGCAACAGAGTGATGGATCAGCAACAGAGTGATGGATTAGCAACAGAGTGAAGGATCAGCAACAGAGTGATGGATCAGCAACAGAGTGATGGATCAGCAACAGAGTGATGGATTAGCAACAGAGTGATGGATTAGCAACAGAGTGATGGATTAGCAACAGAGTGATGGATCAGCAACAGAGTGATGGATTAGCAACAGAGTGATGGATCAGCAACAGAATGATAGATTAGCAACAGAGTGATGGATCAGCAACAGATTGATGGATCAGCAACAGAGTGATGGATCAACAACAGAGTGATGGATCAGCAACAGAGTGAAGGATCAGCAACAGAGTGATGGATCAGCAACAGAGTGAAGGATCAGCTTCAGAGTGATGGATCAGCAACAGAGTGAATTATCAGCAACAGAGTGAAGGATCAGCAACAGAGTGATGGATCAGCAACAGAGTGATGGATCAGGAACAGAGTGATGGATCGGCAACAGAGTGATGGATCAGCAACAGAGTGATGGATTAGCAACAGAGTGAAGGATCAGCAACAGTGATGGATGAGCAACAGAGTGATGGATCAGCAACAGACTGAAGGATCAGCAACAGAGTGATGGATCAGCAACAGAGTGATGGATCAGCAACAGAGTGATGGATCAGCAACAGAGTGAAGGATCAGCATCAGAGTGATGGATCAGCAACAGAGTGAATTATCAGCAACAGAGTGAAGGATCAGCAACAGAGTGAAGGATCAGCAACAGAGTGATGGATCAGCAACAGAGTGATGGATCAGCAACAGAGTGAAGGATCAGCAACAGAGTGATGGATCAGCAACAGAGTGAAGGATCAGCTTCAGAGTGATGGATCAGCAACAGAGTGAAGGATCAGCAACAGAGTGAAGGATCAGCAACAGAGTGATGGATCAGCAACAGAGTGATGGATCAGGAACAGAGTGATGGATCGGCAACAGAGTGATGGATCAGCAACAGAGTGATGGATCAGCAACAGGGAGAATGATCAGCATCAGAGTGATGGATCAGCAACAGAGTGAAGGATCAGCAACAGAGTGAAGGATCAGCAACAGAGTGATGGATCAGCAACAGAGTGATGGATCAGCAACAGAGTGATGGATCAGCAACAGAGTGATGGATCAGAAACAGAGTGATGGATCAGCAACAGAATGATGCATCAGCAACAGGGGAAGGATCAGCATCAGAGTGATGGATCAGCAACAGAGTGAAGGATCAGCAACAGAGTGAAGGATCAGCAACAGAGTGAAGGATCAGCAACAGAGTGAAGGATCAGCAACAGAGTGATGGATCAGCAACAGAGTGATGGATCAGGAACAGAGTGATGGATCGGCAACAGAGTGATGGATCGGCAACAGAGTGATGGATCAGCAACAGGGAGAATGATCAGCATCAGAGTGATGGATCAGCAACAGAGTGAAGGATCAGCAACAGAGTGAAGGATCAGCAACAGAGTGAAGGATCAGCAACAGAGTGATGGATCAGCAACAGAGTGATGGATCAGCAACAGAGTGATGGATCAGAAACAGAGTGATGGATCAGCAACAGAATGATGCATCAGCAACAGGGGAAGGATCAGCATCAGAGTGATGGATCAGCAACAGAGTGAAGGATCAGCAACAGAGTGAAGGATCAGCAACAGAGTGAAGGATCAGCAACAGAGTGAAGGATCAGCAACAGAGTGAAGGATCAGCAACAGAGTGAAGGATCAGCGACAGAATGAAGGATCAGCAACAAACACAATAGAAAGCTGTAAAAATGAGAGCTTGAGCAAGCTTGACCTCGTTTACTCCCTCTCCCTTTCTTCCCTCCCAGGACTCCCAGGGCTCCCATATCCTTCATTCCCAGGACTCTCATATCAATCCATACCAGGACTTACATTCTTCTCTCTTAGTATTCTCACATCTTAGAACTCTCACATCTTAGTACTCTCACATCTTAGAACTCTCACATCTTAGTACTCTCACATCTTAGGACTCTCACATCTTAGTACTCTCACATCTTAGTATTCTCACACCTTAGTACTCTCACATCTTAGTACTTTCACATCTTAGGACTCTCACATCTTAGTACTCTCACATCTTAGTATTCTCACATCTTAGCACTCTCACATCTTAGTACTCTTACATCTTAGGAATCTCACATCTTAGTATTCTCACATCTTAGTACTCTCACATCTTAGTACTCTCACATCTTGGGACTCTCACATCTTAGTACTCTCACATCTTAGGACTCTCACATCTTAGGACTCTCACATCTTAGTACTCTCACATCTTCGTACTCTCACATCTTAGTACTCTCACATCTTAGTACTCTCACATCTTCGTACTCTCACATCTTAGTACTCTCACATCTTAGTACTCTCACATCTTAGTATTCTCACATCTTAGGACTCTCACATCTTAGGACTCTCACATCTTAGTACTCTCACATCTTAGGACTCTCACATCTTAGGACTCTCACTTCTTAGTACTCTCACATCTTAGTACTCTCACATCTTAGGACTCTCACATCTTAGTACTCTCTCATCTTAGGACTCTCACATCTTAGTACTCTCACATCTTAGGACTCTCACATCTTAGGACTCTCACATCTTAGTACTCTCACATCTTCGTACTCTCACATCTTAGTACTCTCACATCTTAGTACTCTCACATCTTCGTACTCTCACATCTTAGTACTCTCACATCTTAGTACTCTCACATCTTAGTATTCTCACATCTTAGTACTCTCACATCTTAGGACTCTCACATCTTAGGACTCTCACATCTTAGTACTCTCACATCTTAGGACTCTCACATCATAGGACTCTCACTTCTTAGTACTCTCACATCTTAGTACTCTCACATCTTAGGACTCTCACATCTTAGTACTCTCACATCTTAGGACTCTCACATCTTAGTACTCTCACATCTTAGGACTCTCACATCTTCGTTCTCTCACATCTTAGTACTCTCACATCTTCGTACTCTCACATCTTAGTACTCTCACATCTTAGTACTCTTACATCTTAGTACTCTCACATCTTAGGACTCTCACATCTTAGTACTCTTACATCTTAGTACTCTCACATCTTAGGACTCTCACATCTTAGTACTCTTACATCTTAGTACTCTCACATCTTAGTACTCTTACGTCTTAGTACTCTCACATCTTAGGACTCTCACATCTTAGTACTCTTACATCTTAGTACTCTCACATCTTAGTACTCTCACATCTTAGTACTCTTACATCTTAGTACTCTCACATCTTAGTACTCTCACATCTTAGTACTCTCACATCTTAGTACTCTTACATCTTAGGACTCTCACATCTTAGTACTCTCACATCTTAGTACTCTCACATCTTAGTACTCTCACATCTTAGTACTCTCACATCTTAGGACTCTCACATCTTAGTACTCTTACATCTTAGTACTCTCACCTCACATCTTAGGACTCTCACATCTTAGTACTCTTACATCTTAGTACTCTCACATCTTAGTACTCTCACATCTTACTACTCTTACATCTTAGTACTCTCACTTCTTAGGACTCTCACATCTTAGTACTCTTACATCTTAGTACTCTCACATCTTAGTACTCTCACATCTTAGTACTCTTACATCTTAGTACTCTCACATCTTAGTACTCTCACATCTTAGTACTCTCACATCTTAGTACTCTTACATCTTAGGACTCTCACATCTTAGTACTCTCACATCTTAGTACTCTCACATCTTAGTACTCTCACATCTTAGTACTCTTACATCTTAGTACTCTCACATCTTAGTACTCTCACATCTTAGTACTCTTACATCTTAGGACTCTCACATCTTAGTACTCTTACATCTTAGTACTCTCACATCTTAATACTCTCACATCTTAGTACTCTTACATCTTAGTACTCTCACATCTTAGTACTCTTACATCTTAGTACTCTCTCATCTTAGTACTCTCACATCTTAGTACTCTCACATCTTAGTACTCTTACATCTTAGTACTCTCACATCTTAGTACTCTCACATCTTAGGACTCTCACATCTTAGTACTCTCACATCTTAGGACTCTTACATCTTAGTACTCTCACATCTTAGTACTCTTACATCTTAGTACTCTCACATCTTAGTACTCTCACATCTTAGTACTCTCACATCTTAGTACTCTCACATCTTAGTACTCTCACATCTTAGTACTCTCACATCTTAGTACTCTCACATCTTAGTACTCTTACATCTGAGTACTCTCACATCTTAGTACTCTCACATCTTAGAACTCTCACATCTTAGTACTCTCACATCTTAGTACTCTCACATCTTAGTACTCTCACATCTTAGTACTCTCACATCTTAGTACTCTTACATCTTAGTACTCTCACATCTTAGTACTCTCACATCTTAGAACTCTCACATCTTAGTACTCTCACATCTTAGTACTCTCACATCTTAGTACTCTCACATCTTAGTACTCTCACATCTGAGTACTCTCACATCTTAGTACTCTCACATCTTAGTACTCTCACATCTGAGTACTCTCACATCTTAGTACTCTCACATCTTAGTACTCTCACATCTTAGTACTCTTACATCTTAGTACTCTCACATCTTAGTACTCTCACATCTTAGGACTCTCACATCTTAGTACTCTCACATCTTAAGACTCTTACATCTTAGTACTCTCACATCTTAGTACTCTCACATCTTAGAAATCTCACATCTTAGTACTCTCACATCTTAGTACTCTCACATCTTAGTACTCTCACATCTTAGTACTCTCACATCTTAGAACTCTCACATCTTAGTACTCTCACATCTTAGTACTCTCACATCTTAGTACTCTCACATCTTAGGACTCTCACATCTTAGTACTCTCACATCTTGGGACTCTCACATCTTAGTACTCTCACATCTTAGTACTCTCACATCTGAGTACTCTCACATCTGAGTACTCTCACATCTGAGTACTCTCACATCTGAGTACTCTCACATCTGAGTACTCTCACATCTGAGTACTCTCACATCTTAGTACTCTCACATCTTAGGACTCTCACATCTGAGTACTCTCACATCTTAGTACTCTCACATCTTAGTACTCTCACATCTTAGTACTCTCACATCTTAGTACTCTCACATCTGAGTACTCTCACATCTTAGTACTCTCACATCTTAGTACTCTCATATCTTAGGACTCTCACATCTTAGGACTCTCATATCTTAGGACTCTCACATCTTAGGACTCTCACATCTTAGGACTCTCACATCTTAGGACTCTCACATCTTAGTACTCTCACATCTTAGGACTCTCACATCTGAGTACTCTCACATCTTAGTACTCTCACATATTAGTACTCTCACATCTTAGTACTCTCACATCTTAGTACTCTCACATCTTAGTACTCTCACATCTTAGTACTCTCACATCTTAGTACTCTCACATCTTAGGACTCTCACATCTTAGTACTCTCACATCTTAGTACTCTCACATCTTAGTACTCTCAAATCTTAGTATTCTCACATCTTAGTACTCTCACATCTTAGGACTCTCACATCTTAGGACTCTCACATCTTAGTACTCTCACATCTTAGGACTCTCACATCTTAGGACTCTCACTTCTTAGTACTCTCACATCTTAGTACTCTCACATCTTAGGACTCTCACATCCTAGTACTCTCACATCTTAGGACTCTCACATCTTAGTACTCTCACATCTTAGGACTCTCACATCTTCGTACTCTCACATCTTAGTACTCTCACATCTTCGTACTCTCACATCTTAGTACTCTCACATCTTAGTACTCTTACATCTTAGTACTCTCACATCTTAGGACTCTCACATCTTAGTACTCTTACATCTTAGTACTCTCACATCTTAGGACTCTCACATCTTAGTACTCTTACATCTTAGTACTCTCACATCTTAGTACTCTCACATCTTAGTACTCTTACATCTTAGTACTCTCACATCTTAGGACTGTCACATCTTAGTACTCTTACATCTTAGTACTCTCACATCTTAGTACTCTCACATTTTAGTACTCTTACATCTTAGTACTCTCACATCTTAGTACTCTCACATCTTAGTACTCTCACATCTTAGTACTCTTACATCTTAGGACTCTCACATCTTAGTACTCTCACATCTTAGTACTCTCACATCTTAGTACTCTCACATCTTAGTACTCTTACATCTTAGTACTCTCACATCTTAGGACTCTCACATCTTAGTACTCTTACATCTTAGTACTCTCACCTCACATCTTAGGACTCTCACATCTTAGTACTCTTACATCTTAGTACTCTCACATCTTAGTACTCTCACATCTTAGTACTCTTACATCTTAGTACTCTCACATCTTAGGACTCTCACATCTTAGTACTCTTACATCTTAGTACTCTCACATCTTAGTACTCTCACATCTTAGTACTCTTACATCTTAGTACTCTCACATCTTAGTACTCTCACATCTTAGTACTCTCACATCTTAGTACTCTTACATCTTAGGACTCTCACATCTTAGTACTCTCACATCTTAGTACTCTCACATCTTAGTACTCTCACATCTTAGTACTCTTACATCTTAGTACTCTCACATCTTAGTACTCTCACATCTTAGTACTCTTACATCTTAGGACTCTCACATCTTTGTACTCTTACATCTTAGTACTCTCACATCTTAATACTCTCACATCTTAGTACTCTTACATCTTAGTACTCTCACATCTTAGTACTCTTACATCTTAGTACTCTCACATCTTAGTACTCTCACATCTTAGTACTCTCACATCCTAGTACTCTTATATCTTAGTACTCTCACATCTTAGTACTCTCACATCTTAGGACTCTCACATCTTAGTACTCTCACATCTTAGGACTCTTACATCTTAGTACTCTCACATCTTAGTACTCTTACATCTTAGTACTCTCACATCTTAGTACTCTCACATCTTAGGACTCTCACATCTTAGTACTCTCACATCTTAGTACTCTCACATCTTAGTACTCTCACATCTTAGTACTCTCACATCTTAGTACTCTTACATCTTAGTACTCTCACATCTTAGTACTCTCACATCTTAGTACTCTCACATCTTAGTACTCTCACATCTTAGTACTCTTACATCTTAGTACTCTCACATCTTAGTACTCTCACATCTTAGAACTCTCACATCTTAGTACTCTCACATCTTAGTACTCTCACATCTTAGTACTCTCACATCTTAGTACTCTCACATCTGAGTACTCTCACATCTTAGTACTCTCACATCTTAGTACTCTCACATCTTAGTACTCTCACATCTGAGTACTCTCACATCTTAGTACTCTCACATCTTAGTACTCTTACATCTTAGTACTCTCACATCTTAGTACTCTCACATCTTAGGACTCTCACATCTTAGTACTCTCACATCTTAAGACTCTTACATATTAGTACTCTCACATCTTAGTACTCTCACATCTTAGAACTCTCACATCTTAGAACTCTCACATCTTAGTACTCTCACATCTTAGTACTCTCACATCTTAGTACTCTCACATCTTAGTACTCTCACATCTTAGAACTCTCACATCTTAGTACTCTCATATCTTAATACTCTCACATCTTAGTACTCTCACATCTTAGGACTCTCACATCTTAGTACTCTCACATCTTAGGACTCTCACATCTTAGTACTCTCACATCTTAGTATTCTCACATCTGAGTACTCTCACATCTGAGTACTCTCACATCTGAGTACTCTCACATCTGAGTACTCTCACATCTGAGTACTCTCATCTGAGTACTCTCACATCTGAGTACTCTCACATCTGAGTACTCTCACATCTGAGTACTCTCACATCTTAGTACTCTCACATCTTAGGACTCTCACATCTGAGTACTCTCACATCTTAGTACTCTCACATCTTAGTACTCTCACATCTTAGTACTCTCACATCTTAGTACTCTCACATCTTAGTACTCTCACATCTTAGTACTCTCACATCTTAGGACTCTCACATCTTAGGACTCTCACATCTTAGGACTCTCACATCTTAGGACTCTCACATCTTAGGACTCTCACATCTTAGTACTCTCACATCTTAGGACTCTCACATCTGAGTACTCTCACATCTTAGGACTCTCACATCTTAGGACTCTCACATCTTAGTACTCTCACATCTTAGTACTCTCACATCTTAGTACTCTCACATCTTAGTACTCTCACATCTTAGGACTCTCACATCTGAGTACTCTCACATCTTAGGACTCTCACATCTTAGTACTCTCACATCTTAGGACTCTCACATCTGAGTACTCTCACATCTTAGTACTCTCACATCTTAGGACTCTCACATCTGAGTACTCTCACATCTTAGGACTCTCACATCTTAGTACTCTCACATCTTAGGACTCTCACATCTTAGGGCTCTCACATCTGAGTACTCTCACATCTTATTACTCTCACATCTTAGTACTCTCACATCTTAGGACTCTCACATCTTAGTACTCTCACATCTTAGTACTCTCACATCTTAGTACTCTCACATCTTAGTACTCTCACATCTTAGTACTCTCACATCTTAGTACTCTCACATCTTAGTACTCTCATATCTTAGTACTCTCACATCTTAGGACTCTCACATCTGAGTACTCTCACATCTTAGTACTCTCACATCTTAGTACTCTCACATCTTAGTATTCTCACATCTTAATACTCTCACATCTTAGGACTCTCACATCTTAGGACTCTCACATCTTAGTACTCTCACATCTTAGGACTCTCACATCTTAGGACTCTCACTTCTTAGTACTCTCACATCTTAGTACTCTCACATCTTAGGACTCTCACATCTTAGTACTCTCACATCTTAGGACTCTCACATCTTAGTACTCTCACATCTTAGGACTCTCACATCTTCGTACTCTCACATCTTAGTACTCTCACATCTTCGTACTCTCACATCTTAGTACTCTTACATCTTAGTACTCTCACATCTTAGGACTCTCACATCTTAGTACTCTTACATCTTAGTACTCTCACATCTTAGGACTCTCACATCTTAGTACTCTTACATCTTAGTACTCTCACATCTTAGTACTCTCACATCTTAGTACTCTTACATCTTATTACTCTCACATCTTAGGACTCTCACATCTTAGTACTCTTACATCTTAGTACTCTCACATCTTAGTACTCTCACATTTTAGTACTCTTACATCTTAGTACTCTCACATCTTAGTACTCTCACATCTTAGTACTCTCACATCTTAGTACTCTTACATCTTAGGACTCTCACATCTTAGTACTCTCACATCTTAGTACTCTCACATCTTAGTACTCTCACATCTTAGTACTCTTACATCTTAGTACTCTCACATCTTAGGACTCTCACATCTTAGTACTCTTACATCTTAGTACTCTCACCTCACATCTTAGGACTCTCACATCTTAGTACTCTTACATCTTAGTACTCTCACATCTTAGTACTCTCACATCTTAGTACTCTTACATCTTAGTACTCTCACATCTTAGGACTCTCACATCTTAGTACTCTTACATCTTAGTACTCTCACATCTAAGTACTCTCACATCTTAGTACTCTTACATCTTAGTACTCTCACATCTTAGTACTCTCACATCTTAGTACTCTCACATCTTAGTACTCTTACATCTTAGGACTCTCACATCTTAGTACTCTCACATCTTAGTACTCTCACATCTTAGTACTCTCACATCTTAGTACTCTTACATCTTAGTACTCTCACATCTTAGTACTCTCACATCTTAGTACTCTTACATCTTAGGACTCTCACATCTTTGTACTCTTACATCTTAGTACTCTCACATCTTAATACTCTCACATCTTAGTACTCTTACATCTTAGTACTCTCACATCTTAGTACTCTTACATCTTAGTACTCTCACATCTTAGTACTCTCACATCTTAGTACTCTCACATCCTAGTACTCTTACATCTTAGTACTCTCACATCTTAGTACTCTCACATCTTAGGACTCTCACATCTTAGTACTCTCACATCTTAGTACTCTTACATCTTAGTACTCTCACATCTTAGGACTCTCACATCTTAGTACTCTTACATCTTAGTACTCTCACCTCACATCTTAGGACTCTCACATCTTAGTACTCTTACATCTTAGTACTCTCACATCTTAGTACTCTCACATCTTAGTACTCTTACATCTTAGTACTCTCACATCTTAGGACTCTCACATCTTAGTACTCTTACATCTTAGTACTCTCACATCTAAGTACTCTCACATCTTAGTACTCTTACATCTTAGTACTCTCACATCTTAGTACTCTCACATCTTAGTACTCTCACATCTTAGTACTCTTACATCTTAGGACTCTCACATCTTAGTACTCTCACATCTTAGTACTCTCACATCTTAGTACTCTCACATCTTAGTACTCTTACATCTTAGTACTCTCACATCTTAGTACTCTCACATCTTAGTACTCTTACATCTTAGGACTCTCACATCTTTGTACTCTTACATCTTAGTACTCTCACATCTTAATACTCTCACATCTTAGTACTCTTACATCTTAGTACTCTCACATCTTAGTACTCTTACATCTTAGTACTCTCACATCTTAGTACTCTCACATCTTAGTACTCTCACATCCTAGTACTCTTACATCTTAGTACTCTCACATCTTAGTACTCTCACATCTTAGGACTCTCACATCTTAGTACTCTCACATCTTAGGACTCTTACATCTTAGTACTCTCACATCTTATTACTCTTACATCTTAGTACTCTCACATCTTAGTACTCTCACATCTTAGTACTCTCACATCTTAGTACTCTCACATCTTAGTACTCTCACATCTTAGTACTCTCACATCTTAGTACTCTTACATCTTAGTACTCTCACATCTTAGTACTCTCACATCTTAGGACTCTCACATCTTAGTACTCTCACATCTTAGTACTCTCACATCTTAGTACTCTCACATCTTAGTACTCTCACATCTTAGTACTCTCACATCTTAGTACTCTTACATCTTAGTACTCTCACATCTTAGTACTCTCACATCTTAGAACTCTCACATCTTAGTACTCTCACATCTTAGTACTCTCACATCTTAGTACTCTCACATCTTAGGACTCTCACATCTTAGGACTCTCACATCTTAGGACTCTCACATCTGAGTACTCTCACATCTTAGGACTCTCACATCTTAGGACTCTCACATCTTAGGACTCTCACATCTTAGGACTCTCACATCTGAGTACTCTCACATCTTAGGACTCTCACATCTTAGTACTCTCACATCTTAGGACTCTCACATCTTAGTACTCTCACTTCTTAGTGCTCTCACATCTGAGTACTCTCACATCCTTATGGATCAACATTCTTGTTTCACTTTCTCTTCATTCTTCTTTCATCAGTTCACTACCTTCTATTCCATCCCTACTTTTGTTACCTCCTCCTCCTCCCTACTGCATCTCCTCCCCGTTTCCCCTTCACTTCTCTCATCTCTAGCCCTTCTCCTCCCTTTATTCACCTTCACATCTCTCCTCCTCCTCCTCCTTTCTTCCCCTTCCCGCCATCACCTTCATGTTTCTTCTCCTCATTCCTTCCCATACTCATTGCTTCTCTTCTCTTCATTTCTTCCTCTTCTTACCATCATCTTCACTTCCCTCCTCTTCATTCTTCTCATTCTTACCCCTTCCCACCTTCATCATCACCTACTCTTCTATATCATCATCTCCTCCATCATCTCTTCTACCCGCTTATAACCCTCTTTATCACCGACCCTCCACTTCCTCCGTCAACAAGACTGCCCTCCCTCCCTCCCTCCCTCCCTCCCTCCAGTCAGCTGATCCTACACCTGGCGGCCACTGGTGAAAGTTGTGGTGCTGGCCGGAAGTCACTGCCCCCGCCACACCTCTCTCCCGGGGCGTGTGCACACACGCACGCGCGCTCAAACGTATACACACAAACGCGTACACACACGCACACACATCACATGTATACACACACAAAAGTACAAACATACACACACTAGGTGAGCACACTACGTGAGTACATACACACACACAATCACACAAGTACCACACACAAGCACACACATATAGGCACAAGCACACATGTACACACACACACACACACACACACACACACACACACACATACACAAACACACTCACACACACGCACGCGGGGCCAGAAGCTCGGACTCGACCCCCGCAACCTCAACTAGGTGAGTACACACACACACACACACACACACACACACACACACACACACACACACACACACACACACACACACACACACACACACACACATGCGGCACCAGTTTGGAACTCACATCTAGCCAAGCACGTGAAGAAACTAGAGAAAGTGCAAAGATTTGCAACAAGACTAGTCTCAGAGCTAAGGGGTCTGTCCTACGAGGAGAGGTCAAGGGAAATCGACCTGTCGACACTGGAGGACGGGAGAGATAGGGAGGACATGATAACAACATATAAAATACTGAGAGGAATTCACAAGGTGGACAGACAGAATGTTCCAGAGATGGAACACAGCAACAAGGGGACACAGTTGGAAGTTGAAGACACAGATGAATCACAGGGTTGTTAGGAAGTATTTCTTCAGTCACAGAATAGTCAAGAAGTGGAATAGTTTGGGAAGAGATGTAGTGGAGGCAGGATCTATTCATAGCTTTAAGCAGAGGTATGATAAAGCTCATGGTGCAGGGAGAGTGACCCAGTAGTGGCCAGTGAAGAGGCGACTCCAGGAGCTATGAATTGACCCCTGCAACTACAACTAGGTGAGTACACACACACACACACACACACACACACACACACACACACACACACACACACACACACACACACACACACACACACACACACAAATACACACACACACACACACACAGTACTAATTTGGAACCCACACCCGGCCAAGCACGTAAGGAAATTAGAGAGTGCAGAAGTTTGCAACGAGACTAGTCCCGGAGCTAAGGGGCATGGCCTACGAGGAGAGGTTAAGGGAAATCGATCTGACGACACTAGAGGACAGGAAAGATATGGGAAGATATGATAACGACATATAAAATACTGAGAGAAATCGACAAGGTGGACAGAGACAGGATGTTCCAGAGATGGAACAAAGCAACAAGGGGTCACAGTTGGAAGCTGAAGACTCAGATGAGTCACAGGAATCTTAGGAAGTATTCCTCAGTCATAGAGTTGTCAGGAAGTGGAATAAGCTGGAAAGTGATGCAGTGGAGGCGGGATCGATACATAGTTTTAAGAAGAGGTATGATTGAGCAGGGAGAGTGACCTAAGTAGCGGCAGTGAAGAGGCGGGGCCAGGAGCTGTGAATCGACCACTACAACCACAACTAGGTGAGTACACACACACACGCTGCAGGACTTGGACTGTTAGAAAACATTTGACATAATACAACTCTAGAGTTTAGTCCAGAAATCAGGTAAATAGGCAGGATTAAGAGGCAGGTAGCTCCAGTGCGTCAGGGAGTACTTGAGGGTAAAGGCATAGAGCAACAGTATGAGATGAGACTTGAGAATGGGAAATAGTAACTAGTGGGGCTCCGTTAGAATCAATACTAGGGACTTCTCCGTTCCTAATGTACTTGAACGACTTATGGGAGACGATTGAGTTTTATGTTTCACTATTTGCGGATTGAGTTAAAACTAATGAGAAGAGTAAAAACTAGCGAGGAAGGTGATAAGCTCCAGGATGACCTCAATAGACTACAGATGAGATCTAACAAGTAACTTCTAGTGTTCAACTCGTGCAAATTCAAGGTCATGCGAATTGCAGACTTTGAGGGCAGACCGGACACAGAGAGCAGCAAGGAATCAAAGAAGCTGGCAATATCAGGATGTGAAAATGATCTGGAGTGAATATAACACCAATCACATAGCCAGAAATACATACAAACAGCCTAACATTACCTTCATACAGAGAACAAGATAAGCGAACCTCAAAATAGCAAGCAAGAACTTAAAGAATTCTATATTAGGCCAATCATTGAGAATGCAGCCTCAGCTTGGTACCCACACCTGGTCAAGAGCGTGTACCTCGTAAAGGTCCAAATGTTAGCAACCCCATTAGTACCAGAACTAAGAGGAATGCACTCTGAGGAGAGGCTAAAGAAACTGAACCTGTCTTTTGAAGAGAGGATAAAGAAACACATGAGTACGGCATACAAAATCTTAAGGGGACTTAATAGGGAAGATAAGGACAGACTGCCTGAATTAAGAGGACCAGGATCACGGGAACACAAATGGAAAATGAAGACACAAATGAGGCACAGGGATATAAAGATTTATTTCTTTAGTCTCAGGGTAGATGATAAGTGGAATGACTTAGATGAGGCAGTGATAGAGGCAAACTCAGTATACAGCTTTAAGAGCAGATATTAAACGGCCCATGAAGCAATAAATCACTGAGGTAGAGAAAGTAGTCTGGAGGGCTATGACAGGAGCTAAGTATCGATCCCCGCAGACACAACACGGTATGTACACATGCGTATAGCTCAGGTGCAAGATTGAGTGGTTAACTTATAGCAGCATAGTCCACACTAATGAATGTGTGGTCCGTGCGCAGGTGTGTTGCAGAGTGGTACACACTCATGCTTGAGTGGTCTATACTCAGGTGCACAGTAGAGGAGTCTACACTCATGAGACAAAGATCCACACACAAGTGCATAGTTCAGTGGTCCACACAGATGTATAGTTGAGTGGTCTATACAGATGCATAGTTGAGTGGTCTACACAGATGCATAGTTGAGTGGTCCACGCTCACGGTACTACAAGACTCTGCAGCACATTCATATATATATATATATATATATATATATATATATATATATATATATATATATATATATATATATATATATATATATGAATTAGTATCCACACAAATCCACAGCTACCCCCCATGAGGGTAGTTGGAAGGTTCCTCACGTCATTTCCTGACCAGCCAGGCTGTGCTGCTCACCTTGGACTGCTTGATTGATCAGGTTACCAGCCAGAAGGCATGGTATGGTACCATTCTGCGAGGACCGGAACCCCTGCAATTGTAAGTACTGTGGTCGACACTCAGGTGCATGGCAGTGTAATCAATACTCTACTACACTCCATCGTTCGTATGCAAACAGAAATTCTCATGAGTGTTAATATAACTTTAAAATCAAGACCTGCCGTTGGGATCAAACTAGTTACACTAGAATATGGAGTCTGGCTGTGTGGATAAAGTAATTTGTACTCTGATGCCGGGTTTGTAGGTTCAAATCATATATATATATATATATATATATATATATATATATATATATATATATATATATATATATATATATATATATATATATATATATATATATATATATATATTGCACACTTTCACCTCTTTATCTTTTTTATCCTTTTATGATCTCCTGTCATCACGTCTCATGGTTTTTCTTGTTCCTCCCCAATACCGTCGAATCGACATCAGAAAAACACATGCTATTGTTAATATCTGCGATATCTTAAACGAGAAAACAAAAGTGAAACCTTCTTATCAGTAACACTCCTGATGCCAGGAATAAAATAACCAAATCTTCCTTCTCATTCCTGTTAAAAAAAAAGACACGGTCTGTAGAGAGGCGAAACAACCATTACCTCTTTAAGGCAAGAGCGGATGTCCAAACACGATCATAAAAGTCTCAGGGGACTATTATAGGTAAATAAACACCGCAACTTTCCTTCCAGGAAGGACGGCAACATGATATGAGTAGGTGTCTTTGGTTATGTTTTGTCCGTCAGGAAAATGCCTAATGCCGCGGGTAATTGTCAGATGATAACCAGCTCAGTCATTAAATATCCGATGGCCTACCAGAGCTAGGTTTTCCACCCTCCCCCCCCCCAAAAAAAAAAAAAGTCACCGCGTACTATTCTAGGATAATTATAGCAGGCGTCACATATACAAAATATAACCCTCACGACTTTGACTGTCAAAATAAGCAATGAACAGACAGGGCCCTTCCTTAGCCCTTCTGTTCCACACTGCTCACTGAACCCATCATCATATTCTGCCCCAGCAGGGTGCGAGTAGTGTAGGTTCGAATTGCAGTTGAGATGAATGTTTGATTCATATTTCTCTCTTTACAATTTATATGTCATGCCGAACATGTAAAATTTTTCAATTAGCGAGAACTCATTTAAAATTAAGTCTTTTCCAAAAATTTCTCTTATTCGTTTAGAGATATATTTTTTCATTTATGTTAATGTAAAAATTAATAATTTTGTACCAAGAGAGCCTTAGAAAATTTACCTAACCTTATAACAAGCGCAATTTAATTTGATCTAATCCCACTAAATATATTTTAGATAAGTTTACAATAATTTAATAATAAACAAGCACAATGAAATATATTTTCTTTCGTTAGGTTCGGAATGATTTTTGCGAAATTATTGCATACACAAATTTTCGCTTGCCTTATTCGACAAGACGAGCCAAAATCCCACGTTTTACCTATTCAGCACGATATATATATATATATATATATATATATATATATATATATATATATATATATATATATATGTATGGATGTATATATATGCAAAACAACCACTGTGAAAGAATAGAGAAATTCCAAGCGCTTTTATGATTACTCACATTATCAAGGAACAATGAAAGTAATGCACCAAAGGAAGGCATATAAAGGGTCTAGCCCACACCTCACTATCACATCCCACAACAAAGCAACACCTGACGCGCGACTCATAAGAAATGGAACACTGCAGCAAGCCCACTGGCCCAACTAGACAGGTCCTTCACACAACCCACCAACAAACTATTCTACCCAAGAATTAAGAATTTTAAAATTTATTATTTGTCCAATGTATTATTAAATTCTTCCCAAATTCTATTAATTACAAATGGATCTAATTTATATAAACCAAAGAAAATTCTCACATTCTCTATTCATTCACAGTGGTTGTTTTGCATATTCTGAAATCACCTGTTTACTGTGATCTTATTGCATATACATATATATATATATATATGTGTATATATATATATATATATATATATATATATATATATATATATATATATATATATATATATATATATATATATATATGCAATAAGATCAGAATATGCAAAACAACCACTGTGAAAGAATAGTGAAATTTCAAGCGATTTCGTGACTTCTCACATTATCAAGAAACTATAGTTCATTGTTAATGTGAAAAGTCACGAAAGCGCTTGGAATTTCCCCATTCTTTCACAGTGGTTGTTTTGAACATATTCTATCTCCACTATTTGCAGTTCGACTATTACAATCGGTAGTCCAACTACCTCCGTCAGGAGTCTTGCTACACGAATCTGCGGTCCCACTACCACAATCTGTAGTCCCACTACCGCAGTCTGCATTTCAACTATCACAATCCACAGTCCCAATACCGCAATCGACAATCACAACACACAGGAAAATTTTCAAAATATATGAAGTATTGAGAAATACTTATTGAAGCTAATAATAATAATTAATTTTCATCAGTCAAAGCTTTTAGTAGGAGCCGGGTCAGAGGTCGAAGGTGAAGGGTCAGTCACCAAGTGGTGATGGGCAGGGGAAAGGGTGGGAGGTACGGGGTGGAGGTAGGAGAGGTCATTCGTGATAGAGGTAGAAGGTTGTGAAGGGTCCTGGGAGTGTCCTGCGGGCAGAGCTGGGTAGCTGCCACTCAGCTTGTTGTGTATGTTTGTGTGTGTTTAGCAAAGTAAAGAAAAAAACTCATTTGGATTGATGATCTCCTAACATATTTTACAGTATGTAGGGGATATGCGAGTACACACACCGTCATGTTTGTAGATACATATATTCCAAATTAGACATGTGCAATACTTGGGTATCTTTGTTGAGGAAACGTTTCGCCACACTGTGGCTTCATCAGTCCTGTACAAAGAAGAATGGCGAAGATCAGAGGAGTTTGAGGTATTCAGTCCCTCAGCCTGGAGTCGATGTAATCAGTCCATCAAGACTGATGGACTGATTACATCCTTCTGATCTTCCTCATTCTTCTTTGTATAGAGTGATGAAGCCACTGTATGGTTTCATCAGTCCTTTAAAGATACCCTAGTGTTGCACATGTGTCTGATTTATCAACTTGTCGGTTCTCTGAACCATTTTCTACAGACACATATATGCATTAATAGATACAAACGTAACGGAGTGCATCCCCCCTACACACACACATAAATAAATTCAAATCGTAATGAACGGCTGTCAGCAAATAAACAGAAGAATGGACGGGGACTCGAACAGTGGTCCTAGCTTACAATACGAAGGTTTTACAGAAATGCTGTCTATAAAGTCTTCCTTCTGTAAGCTTAGTGGCCCAGCGGTACTACGGTGGTCTGCTTCATGCCCTGACCACGTTTTGAGTACTTGTCCGGACTTTTGTTTATGCATACACACACACTTACATTCACACAAGCATACATACACACACATACGCATACGAACAGGCACACACACATACACATATACACACACACACATACACATATACACACACACACACACATACACACACACACATATAAAAGCACACACACACACACACACACGTATATATATATATATATATATATATATATATATATATATATATATATATATATATATATATATATATATATATATATATATATATATATATGTCTTGCCGAATATGTAAAACTGGTCAATTAGCAAGAACTCATTTAAAATTAAATCCTTTCTGAAATTTTCTTTTATACGTTTAAAGATATATGTTTTTATTAATGTTAAAGTAATTTTTTTTTTAATTTTGCACCAAAAGAATCTTAGAAAACTTACCTAACCTTATTATAACAAGAGCAATTTATTTTAGCCTAACCCAACTAAATATATTTTAGATTTGTTTACAGTAATTTAATACTAGACAAACGCAGTGATAAATTTTTTTTCGCTAGGTTCAGAATGATTTTGGCGAAATTATTGCATACACAAATTTTCACTTGTCCTATATGGCAAGATGAGCGTTGCTATTTAAGCCAAGATCGCAAGTTCTGCCTATTCGGCAAGACATAAATAAATATATATATATATATATATATATATATATATATATATATATATATATATATATATATATATATATATATATATATATATATATATATATATATATATATATATATATATATATATATATATATATATATATATATATATATATATATATATATATATATATATATATATATATATATATATATATATATATTCATTAGAGGCTACGAGAAAACAAACTGGGAAATTTCCTTTCAAAAAAAAAGGGAAGGGCACAAGGACACACTCTTAAATTGGGGAAAAATATTAAGACAACTTGAAATTTATGAAACGTTTTTCTTGCCGAGTGGAGTGAGCTCCAGGAGGAGGTTATGAGTGCAGCAATACTTGCAGAAAATTGTTAAAAAAAAACCTCGGCGGTTTACACAAATGTAGAGTGACTCAAAGAAGGAAATATATTCACTATCCTTCACTCAGCACCAGGTTATTTTTTGTTATTTTTTTTTTGCGAAAGTGCGGACATTACAATGCAAATGACCGTCCAGCCTGCATCATGCCCACCCATCCTTCAGAGTGCAGGCAACTGTACTTCCACCTACAGAGCTCGAATCCGGCTAACCGGTTTTCCTGAATTCCCTCATGGGATAACATGTCCACACTTTAATAACACGACAATTTTTTATTATGATGAATAAAAGAAGGAAGACTATGAAAGAAGCTCTACTTCTGCAACAAGTATTATAACAAATATTATACGTAAATTCGCATTTCAGGCGAACTAAATAGAGAGAATTAAGTGACAATGAACATACACACACACACACACACACACACACACACACACACACACACCCACACACCCCCCCACACACACACACACACCCACACACACACATATATATATATATATATATATATATATATATATATATATATATATATATATATATATATATATATATATATATATATATATATGTTTCCCCTAACCGTCTTCGAGAGTGAACTGGAAAAGTTCTTTGGGTCAGTTCACTACACTGGACATAATGCACTGAACTCCGACATCTTTACTGCCCTGACCCTCAACCAGAAAGCCTCGTCTCAGACCAGGCATTAGGGGTAATGATCTCAGAAACCAGTTGTAGGTAAACATTGGTGGCAAGGCAGGAAGAGGCTCCCAGTGAAAGTTGACATTTTTTCTCTAACTTATTTAAAAATTCTAGCAGGAAAATCATCTTTCACTGACCAAAGAGTCAGTGAAGCACGCCAAGCTACTACTGATTAATGTAAAACAAAAAACAGCAAAGGATCAAATTAAATCAATGAAAATAAGCTTAACACTATCGGATAACCAAAAGTAATAAATAACTTTTATTAATAATCTATGTAAAGTAAAAGGACACAAGTGCAACTAATGTGACATTTATTGTGGCAACGTTTCGCTCTCCAGGAGCTTTATCAAGCCATTACAAACAATACATGGACACAGAGGGTATATAAAGGCTCAGAGTGAGGTGCAACACTAGTGAGGCACCATTTCGATGTTCATTAGTGGTAGTAGTAGTGGTAGTGACAAAAGTAATACAATATGGTAGAGCAACTAATTCGTACATGAGTAAAAGGATATAAAAGTTGCTCTACCATATTGTATTACTTTTGTCACTACCACTACTACTACCACTAATGAACATAGAAATGGTACCTCACTAGTGTTGCACCTCACTCTGAGCCTTTATATACCCTCTGTGTCCATGTATTGTTTGCAATGGCTTGATAAAGCTCCTGGAGAGCGAAACGTTGCCACAATAAATGTCACATTAGTTGCACTTGTGTCCTTTTACTTTACATATGTCGGTAATTCTACCAACTTTATTAATAATCTAGAAAAAAAGAGAAAGATATGGAAATAGTATGAACTGAAAATTAATAAGACATTGGTCCTGGAGCTGAGAAGCCTGACTTACAAAGAAAGACGAAATAGAACTCAACCTGACAAGCTTTAAGCGTAGAAAGACCAAGGAAGACATTGAAACCATGGTCAAGATATTCAAGAAGACTTGAAAGGGAAAATAGAAACAGACTGCTGGCAAGGAGGCGACATGGAACGACGAACTCTGAAGATGGGACACCTGGAGCGTAGCTCTGCTCCTGGACCACTAAGCACTGAAGAAGGGACACCAGGAGCGTAGCTCTGCTCTTGGACCACTAAGCACTGAAGAAGGGACACCAGGAGCGTAGCTCTGCTCTTGGACCACTGAATACTGAATATAAGACACCAAGAGCATATCTTTGCTTCTGAAAACACCACTACACTGTAGACGGGACGGTGCGAGCGTACCTTTATTCCTATAGCTGCAAATACTGTAGGTACTCACACAACATGTATATTGAGTATAGACTTTTTTCCTGGCTACCAACAACAATATCTCACAGACCTTTATATTACATTTTTTTCAAGCAGCGTTGCTGCATCTGAGGCATATATGAGAATATTATGACCCCGCCATATTAGACATCCGTCCCAGGTATTCTAAATCAACGTTAATATGCTGGTCGGAGATTAATCATTGTCATGTCGTTTTTCCCGGTGATGATGAGCGCACTTTAAGGCAAACTCTATAACCGATTTACCTGCAAATAAAAGACTTTTCTTGCTTTTATTTTATTATTCCGGGAAGCACATAAAACCCGAGCAACGCCTTCTGATTTTAGCAGCACTTTTGTTCTCCCAGAAAATACAAATTCTCAAACTACTGATATCGATTTCTGTTTAGCTTGTGCCGGCAAAAGCCAAGGAATGTTATCATTGCGTTGGTCTTATACACGGTACTAAGGACTGGTGGTCAGCGTAGAAGAAATCTAGTTGTTCATCACCTTCCTTGTATCTAGTCCAGCCAGGCAGAGAGAGCAAGAGGAGCCTCGGTCCGGGGTTTGCACACTGAAGATACACACTAGTCATTGCTATTTTTAAAAACAAAGCCGTAAGTGAACGGCCTAGAAGTCTATGTAATGTATACTAAATAAACAGCAGATCTTTCTTCCTACTTTCAACCGCGTGTATACAGCGTTGCCAAAAAAATTACACTGGCCTTAAAATTACACTGATGCCCTATGAGCGAGGAACCTCGTGTGCAGTGTGACGCACACTGTAACTCGCTCTGTGGGTCATCTATGTCAATATTAGTAGTATCAGTAGTAAAAGAAACAATAACAACAGAGCAGCAGCAGCAGAAGTAATAGTGGAAGACGTAATAATAGTATCAGCAGCTACAGCAGCGGTAGCATCAGCAATAGCAACAGCAGAAGCAGCAGGAGTAGCACCAATAACAGCAGCAGCAGCAGTAACAGAAAAAAAAGCAGCAGCAACAACAACAACAACAACAACAGCGTTGTCAGCACAACTGCAGCACCAGCAACATCTCTAACAGCAGCGGCAATAGCAACAGCAGCAACAAAAACACGGCAGTAAGGACAAACAGCAGAAGTAGCCGTAGCAGCCTATAGTGTCACATATAAGAACATAAGAAAAAGGAACACTGCAACAGGCCTACTGACCCATGCGGAGCAGGTCCATGTCCTCCCCCGGATTAGATCACTGACCATCCCCCCCGGATTAGCCCAATGACCCACCCAGTCTGATCATCTCCACTCAAGGATGGAGCACTGCACCAGACCCAGCAGCACAAGCTAGTCAGGTCCAACTCACACCCACCCACACACACTCATTTATTTATCTAACCTATTTTTAAAACAACACAACATTTTAGCCTGAATAACTGTACTCGGGAGTTTGTTCCACTCATCCACAACTCCAGTAACAGATTATCCAGTGACCAGCAAAACGCTTGGCTCGCCCAAGAAAGTCATAAAGAGTCTCACAATAGGCGAGAAATCTCCATAAAATATTCACATATAAAATGGTACTCGAAATACACAATTCATCTCCTAAGAAAGACACTTGGTAAAGTTCACCCCCAAATATTCTTGAGTTGATTCGCCGCGAGTACACTAGCAGCATGAACTTGGTGGAACTTGTCGAATCGAGCACACTGAAAAGTAAAAAAATCACGAAAAAGCACTGTGACTTTGTCAATGGTCCAAGTCGGACCGAAACGTCGTCGTAAGCTTCTGTCTTTTATGTGCGGGTTATTTGAGTATCGTTCCAGTCACGGTATTGTGCCTTTTTGTTATTTAACTACGAAGGATAAGATATTTTATATATCACTACGTTAATATAACAGTGAGTAATGCCCAGGGGAGAGAGAGAGAGAGAGAGAGAGAGAGAGAGAGAGAGAGAGAGAGAGAGAGAGAGAGAGAGAGAGACAGAGACGGACAGATGGACAGACGGACAGACAGACAGACAGACAGACAGACAGACAGACACATAAATACAGACACAAACTGAGAAACACAGGGAAAACAGAGAGGTCAACAGACCGTGGAAAAGAAAGTGATAAGTATAAAACTGTCATCAAGGAGGAGCATGGTCAACAGTGGGGTCCCGCAAGATCTGGTACCATCTCCAATACTTAAATAAAAAGAAAGGCACAATACCGTGACCGGAACGATACACAAAGAACCCGCACATAGAAGAGAGGAACTTACAACGACGTTTCGTTCCGACTTGGACGACTTCGGTCCAAGTTGGACCGAAACGTCGTCGTAAGCTCCTCCCTCCAATACTTATTTCTGTTTTATAAAAATAGTAAATAGAAATGTGGATATATTTGCAAATAATTAAAAAAATATAGGAAAAAAGGGCTCTAATAATTTAGAAGCCTTGGAAAGAGTGAAAAGATGAAGTAAAAATGAATGATCAATTTCAGTGAAAAAATTTGAAAGTGATGGAGAGGAGTAAAGCTTCAAACAGGTCGCCATTAAAATTCTCCTTTGGTGAACGTGTACTTAGCTCAGTGGTGACGTGTACTTAGCTCTGTGAAGAGTGAACCAGGATGCCCTCTCTTGAACAACTTTACCAGCAGCTGAGAGAAGAGCTCAGAGTTGCTAAGATGGAGATACGGCGATTAACGGAGGAGAACAAGAGGATTCGTAGTAATCCTCCTGTTGTGAGTCCCCAGGTTAAGAGGGGAGCTTGGTCAGTGGCCGGGCAACATGGAACCAAGCTGAAGATCAAGTTGGAGAGGCAGAAACAACGAGAAACCAGAAGACTACCGTGGAAACTTCCAACCCATTCTCGGTGCTACCTGACGAATGTGAGTGTTCTACTGGGAATGCCACAACGAGCACCAAAGAAGCATTGGCAGACGTGAGTGAGACATCCCTAGAAACCCCAACGAAGACCATCGAGAAGACCATCGAGAACGTCTTGACGAATTCAACAAGTGGTGTAATGCTACTTTGGATTCACAAGAGGCCGGTCTTGTCTAACTAATTTATTAACTTTCTTCAGTAAAGCTTTTGAGGCTGTTGACCACGATAAAGAATTTGATATTGTTTACTTAGATTTTAGTAAGGCATTTGATAGAGTTCCGCACCAAAGACTGTTGAAGAAAGTAGCAGCTCATGGCATTGGGGGAAGGGTGCTCTCGTGGGTCGAGTCATGGCTCACAGACAGGAAGCAGAGAGTGTCCATAAATGGGGTTAAATCCGAAGTGGCGTTCCACAGGGATCAGTCTTGGGCCCGTTGTTGTTCATAATATATATCAATGATCTTGATGAAGGAATTGCTAGTGATATGAGCAAATTCGCCGATGACACGAAGATAGGTAGGATAATTGATTCAAACGTAGATTTTAGGGAACTTCACGAGGATTTAGACAAACTCTACTTTTGGTCAGAAAAGTGGCAGATGCAGTTCAATGTAGATAAATGCAAGGTTCTGAAGCTCGGGAGTGTCCATAACCCTAGCACTTATAAGTTAAATAATGTAGAACTTAGCCATACAGATTGCGAAAAGGACTTGGGGGTTATGGTCATCAGACACAGCCTAAGCGTACATAAATAGATTACTGGGATTTATTTGTTCCAGAGGTCATAAGCTTTATACATCATTAGTAAGGCCTCATCATTAGCTAATTCTGGTCTCCTTACAAATGGATAGTTCTTAATGACTAAATTAATATAGCATTAGAAATCTTCCTTATGATTGAAACTCTTAATACATTCATTTTCGAAGTGTATAAGTGGAAGATAGGTATTAATAAAGGGGATATTAACAAGGTCTTGTAAGAACCCGCAGTAACCATAGGAAAGTATTGGTTTGGAAATAGGGTAGTTGATGAGTGGAACAGTCTACCTATTATTGAGGCAGCTAGTTTCAAATTTAGGTTGGATAAGTACTTATGACTTGAATCTTGTTTCTTGGGTCATTGAAAATTGGGAAAAGTAAATAAACCTGCTAGTATGGGAGGCCTAAGTGTTCCTCCTTTCTTATGTTCTTATGTTCTTATGTAATAAAATCGTATGAACGACAGAAAGAGAGAAAGATCTTTGTGTGATAATAAACAAAATATCATCAGACAGCCACATAAATGCTTTTGTTACTAATTCCTAAGCATTAGCTAACTTAAAGATAGTCTTAATGAATATGAAGATGTAATTAATACATTATTTTCTGTGTAAGACCCATTTTAAATTAAAATGGAATCCTAATTTTAAAGCGACAAAGTTCAGTTAGACAACACAAACTATGTAAAGAGTGTAATTTTAACTTCACTAGAAGAGTGAAGAAATAAAAAAAAAGATGTAATAATCATCTATAAGTCAAGGAAAGACTGAGGAAACAAACAACTGCGGTGGAAGCAGTGTAAAAAAAATAACAGGAGAAATTTCTACATGAATAATTTGATGAATAGGATAAACAAGTTAAAAAAAAAAAGAAGTTAGCCATAATTATGACAAATTAAAAAAATACAGAGAACTTGGAGCTTAACTCTATCCTGGTGCCACAAATAGATAATTAAACTGTAAATAAGGCTAGACCATAGCCCTCAGCCATAAAGAGAACACTCACTCACAGCTCATAAACACTCAGAAAAAAAAGTAACATGACACAGTATAAAAGCACAACGAATGCAACTGCACAACCCGTAACCATAAATGCGGAGCAGCTTTGTTACGTTTCCCCCGAGGAACATGTTTACTGGGCAGTGCCAGTCATCCAGCGAGTCAACATAACGCTATAAAGACAGTCCAAGTACTTACCACACATAAACTCATTCCTTAGCTGGATCAATGTTTATTTGTAATAATATTTACAAATTATCACTATCTAGCCACAGCAGATCCTGCATTTATCTAACGAACTTTTTAAAATACGAGCAAATATGTTAGCTGTATTAATCCTATTTTTTAGTTCTCTTCTACAAACTGATATAGTGCCGAAAAGAGTACATATCCTCTCCTCACACTCTAGACTGTCTTTCCTCTGTTGAAGTTAGGTTACCATCCTGTTGAGAATCCTACCTATTGAATTTCCTGTTTTTTTTTTTTTTTTTTTTTTGACCATGCATACGTATATTATCTAATGAAATGCTATTGATTTTGCCGTACACATCACTATTTCTAAACGAACTGCTACCATTGAACTCGTAGAATTTCTTACTGCACTTGTAACCTGCTGAGCTGTTTCTTTGATCCTTCACTCTGTATAGCTCTTGTTTCTATGCTACTGTCCCTACCAGTTCATCAGCTCTCTCAATTCATATTATTTTAACAAAAGATGGAAGCCACATAAACTTATTTTTGTTATTCAGCTTTTTTTCACATTTCTTCTTATGGTCTCTATAATATTATTAGTAATATTTTTAGGGCTCAGGTACCACAGTTGAAAATAAAAGAGCACCATTTTCTATTTATGTGAAAGATACCCAGTCTCTTCTCTTACCGGATATTTAGAATAGCTAATTAACTTTCATTGTCTGACTACAGTAAACCCTGACTAAGGAAAATCAATTTCCGGATCGAGTAATAAATCACTGAATGTCTAGTCGAGACTTCCAACAAATTAAGAGTTAATAATAACTAGGCAAGCTCTCCACATTACAATCTGTGATTTGTATCAGATTTTATAATACTGGATTTAATCGCATTTATTATTTTTTCACTTTCATCTCTCGGAGCATTTCACTTCATATTCTCATAATAAGAGAGTTCGTTAATAAGTTATATTTCAAGCTCTTTCAGACACAAACCTCGTGACCATTTACAATCATACAAAGCTCAGGAAGCAGAGAGAGAGAGGATCCAGTAGCGATCAGTGAAGAGGCGGGGCCAGGAGCTGAGTCTCGACCCCTGCAACCACAATTAGGTGAGTACAATTAGGTGAGTACACACACACACACACACACACACACACACACACACACACACACACACACACACACACACACACACACACACACACACACACACACACACACAAGAATGCAACGTTAGAAGGGAACTCACACTTGGTCAAGCATATCAAGAGATTGGTGAAAGTGCAAAAGTTTGCAGCAAGTCTAGTCTCGGATCTAAGGGGTATGTTCTGCGAGAAGAGCTTAAGGGAACTCAGCTGAATGACACTGGACAACAGGAGAACTATTGGAGATATAATAACGACGTACAAAATTCTGAGAGGAATTGACAAATGGAAAAGTGACTGAATGGTTGAGAGATGGGAAACAGGAACACGTGGCAGAGCTAGACGCTGAAAACTCAGATGAGTCACAGGGATGTTAGGAAGTATATCCTCAGCTTTAGAGACGTCAGGAAATGGAACAATCTGCAGAGTGAAGTAGCAGAGGCGGGCGGGATTCATACATAGCTTTTAATAATAGGTACCATAAGGCTGTTGAAGCCAGGAGACAGTGGACCTAGTAGCGACCAGTGAAGAGGCGGGGTCGGGAGCTGTGACTCGACCCCTGCATCCACATATAGGTGAATACAAACAGGTGAATACACACACATACACTAAGAAAAGGAGAGAGATGGAGAGAGAGAGAGAGAGAGAGAGAGAGAGAGAGAGAGAGAGAGAGAGAGAGAGAGAGAGAGAGAGAGAGAGAGAGAGAGAGAGAGAGAGAGAGAGGAGTGAGAGTTAATTAAGCCAGCTCTCTCACTTCCTTACCAAGTAATAACGAATGGGTGACTGTGCTCACGGTAATGGATGGATGAATTCGGGTTGGGTAAGAGGAAGCGGGGCAAGAAGAACAGCAATAGAATAGAATGAATGGAAATGTAGCGGAGAGAGAGAGGTAGGAGAGAACCTTGGTTACCAGGAAATGAATATTTGTGAATGGGATAATTGAGAGCGTGGGAGTGGATAGGAATGAATCAGAAGAAAGTCAGATTGAGGAAGGGGATGGAAAGAAATGAAGGAAGAGTTTAGGTGAGGGAGGGATAGAAGGGAAGAAAGGAAGATAGGGAGGAAGGAAGGAAGGAAGGAAGGAAGGATTCGGCTGAGGGAGGGATATGCTAACTGAAGACAGTATGTCCTTTATGACATTTTATTTATAAGACGTTTCGCCCACTAGGGATCTTAACAATTCTCTCTCTCTCTCTCTCTCTCTCTCTCTCTCTCTCTCTCTCTCTCTCTCTCTCTCTCTCTCTCTCTCTCTCTCTCTCCAGAATGGATTAAGTCCTCGGTGTACCAAACGTTTTCTCAATAAAATGCCATGAACCGCATACTGTGTCTCATTATGACAGAAACACTGACATTTCGCGAGTCTAACGGAGTCAGTCGTCGATTCGCCATTAGGTTGCTCCCGGCACGGGTCTTCTCCAAATGGTGACCCATCTAAATATACTCTCTTACTGGGATCCTCAACGAGGTACCTGAGGAGGGTCTCCAGTAGAAGTAAAATATTTGCGATATTTCTGTACTGTTGAATGTGGGTTACTCGATTGCAATATCCATACGGTCAGTGTATGGTTTATCCAAGATAAATACTGAAAGAAAGAAGCTTTCATTCATCATTCAGCAGCTGACATAGAGCGCCTGTTCAACCTCCCTCATGACTGTTGGCTGACAGTTGAATCTGAACCGCCTTAGATTATGGTCTAGCCACAACACTCACAACCTTTTACAAACACGACTTTTAGGGAGGTGCAAGTGATGAGCGGTATTTGCCTTGCTAACATCTTTCACGTCCTCAATTATGCAAGCTTTTACAACCTATTTGAGCGAAGCAAACAAACTAAAAAAGTAAAATAAGTCAACACTTGGGTAAACGCAAGAAGCAGGACACAGGTCCTAAACGGACTAGATGAATCAGAGGCAAAATTAACCAGTGCGCACGCAAGCGAATGTGCGAGTACGCTCAGATACAAACACACACACATACACACACACACACACACACACACACACACACACACACACACACACACACACACACACACACACACACATATATATATATATATATATATATATATATATATATATATATATATATATGTATATATATATATATATATATATATATATATATATATATATATATATATGTGTGTGTGTGTGTGTGTGTGTGTGTGTGTGTGTGTGTGTGTGTGTGTGTGTGTGTGTGTGTGTGTGTGTGTGTGTGTGTGTGTGTGTGTAAGTATATGAGAAAGTATATCAATACGTAAATAAATATGTAAGTACGTGCTCCAACAACTCCTGTCTCTCCCCGTCTTCCCTTCTCAAGTTATTCGTCTTCTCCGCCACTCCCATTCCTTCCCTGCTTCTAATTAAATCCACCCTCATTTACCATCATCTTTCATCTACCACCGTCATCCCCCTCCCAATATCTTCACGTTTTCGCTGTCTCGTTTCTTCTCTTACCACCATCACTTATGCTATCTCACGACTATCACCATTTCTCACTCCTCACCTACCGCCATCCCTCACCACTATCCCTCACCTACAACCATCCCTCACCACTATCCCTCACCTGCAACCATCCCTCACCACTATCCCTCACCACTATCCCTCACCTACAACCATCCCTCACCACTATCCCTCACCACTATCCCTCACCTACAACCATCCCTCAAGCCCATTTCTCATCTACCACTAGCTCTCACCACCATCACTCACCTACTAGTCTCTCATGACCATCCCTGAGCTATAACTATTTCTCGTCTACCACAATCCCTCACTACCATCCTTCAACACTTCATTCCCAAGATCATTTACACCCTCACTGTTTCTTTCCCACCGAGGGACGGCATGCAACGCCAAAATGAAACAGTAGAAAAGAAGCATAACTGAAAATTGCACAATATTTCCTGGGGAGGAGGGAAGAGGCTTAAAATAATGGTGAAGGAGATTCCTAGGAAGTTTGAGAGTTGATATTCAAAATAAATAATCCATGAAATTTTGAGAATTTTGGAAGTATGGATGTCAGAGACTACATATCAGGAGTAATGAAAGGGGGATCAAGCTCATTAGCATATATCTCCATTAAAGTAGAGATCAAGATATTATAAGAAAATTAACTGTGCAAATTTAGACATCAATGGTCGACCAGAAATACGAGTGAAGCATAAAGAAGTAATAATGAAGAAATTAATGATCCGGTCTGTGAAGAAATCGGCCAGAGTTGGAGATGAACCA